>NW_028289120.1:0-99461 GCF_059628265.1 Tinamus guttatus | reverse complement strand
GGTTGTTATATAAACAGCCATTATATTCTTTCAGAGCATTCATTAATCTGTTATGCAGTCTAGCAATATAAATAGCTCTTCTTCAGTAAAGTTATTTTAGCATTTTTCAATAAAAGCGTCTAGGAAAAAAAAAAATTACAAACTCAACATTTATCATAAAAAAAAGCCTAGCCAAAATTGATTTGGTATTTCTCATTAAAAATTCATCAGGAACAATTTTGCCAGATTGTAAATCATTGAGCTATATCACTGCAAGTTGCTTACTTTCTGAAAACACAGCCAAGGTGTTATGTTTGTCAATATCTGAGAGAACTAATGTATATAGCACATAACATCACACCAGGTGAGCAAGTAAAAGCTAAGAATTAATTTCTTCTTCATTTCTGGGAAACACAATACCAATAAAAACAAAAATCTTGTTTAAGAGTTTGAATAATCAAGATGCATGAGACTCTAGTAAAGCAGAAAATGCAAGCCTACTTTTTGATTTCATAGCATCTATCCTCTTGTACAAATGTCTTCCATAATCTCTCTCTCATGATATAACTGAAGACTTTCCCCAATATTTTTTGTTATTATGTTTCTGATTTTTTGCTTATTTGTTCCAAAAAGAAGTATTGTATAAACATGATGAAATTGATGAATTGTAAACAAGACTCTAGTGACTCTAGTAGACTTCCATCTTTTATATGTTGGAAATGTAACTTAAAAACCTTACCAGTAGAGTTAATAATCTTGTGTGTTTGCTTAGATATTTATTCATACATTTACAAAATTCTTCTCCGTTCAGTCATAAGAGGTACAACCTTGCTTTCTAATGTCCTACCATAAGGGGAAAAAATAGCTTATGTTTTGAATAGATGAATATTCTATATTTAAAGTGACAAAATGAAATAAATTTAGTTTAGGGTTCTGCAGGTAGCTCCTGCATACAGATTCCTTCTCACAATATGTACAATTTAAAAAGTAGATCCTAGTTCATATATGAGATAGACTTTCCATCAATGCATTTTACCAACAGATACTTCCACTTTAGAGATATGTGATTTTAAAAATCACACCTGTGTCTTCATGAGTCTTCATTAATATGTCCCCAGTTTTAAGATATATGTGGAAGAAAAATATAGCAGAACAAATTCAACAGACCTGTGGCTACTCATAGTTGTTTTCTAGCTCTTGGCAGAAGAACAGTCTCTCTTTCTCCTGCTGAAGCTGTTTCATTCTGCAGAAAAATAAAGTACTGAATGTACTGTAGTTAATCAAAGGATATTAAAAAATGCAGTTCACAAAGGAGGAAGACAACATAATTTTCAATTTGTGCTCTAAAACCTACATTAGTCCTCCTTGTAAAACATGTCAACAATCTTTAGAGCACTGAAATTTCCCATGTCCCTTTGGACTCTATGAATGTTTGGGTCTTTCACTACCAGTGTTGACCAAGAGACAGGAAATAAAAATCAAATGGTGTCTATATACCAAAGAGCTGAACCTCTGTCTTTTCTTTTTTTCTTTTTTTTTTTTTTTTTTTTGAGGAAGTAGAGGAGATTCCACTTAAATGTGTCAAAATACTGTTTAATAAGAACAATCAAAAAGGTAAGCAAATTCTGGATAAGCTAAAGCACATTTCATTATAGAACCTAAGAAAAAAGCAATATTCAGTATGGACAATTTCAAGGGATTTCCTGGTAGTTGCAACGGGCAACTAGCAGATATGGGAAGAAATTGTAAATCCATTATATGAACATGTTACAGAAGGAACTGCAATATGAAATAAGGGACAAAAACTCAGTAAACTTTTAAAAAAATATAAGGGCAATTGTATAACTATTTCTAGCTAAATGGAGACTGAATTTAGGATCCTATTTATCTGAGCATTTTAGGATAATTTCTACTTTTACATAGTTTTCTGTCCAAATCTTTGTAGCTTGGGAGCCAGTATCCAAATATTAATTGCCAATATAATGAATTGAAAATATTGTATTTGAGAATATATTCCTTTTAGCTGTTCTACTTCCTATGTGTCTGGTGCACAAAACAAAAGGGTGTGCAGAGTTGACAAATTTACAAGTCAGTCCAATTATAATAAACTTTGATGCATGTAGATAAGCTAGCATCCATTTTGTAGAGAACTACCAAAACCAAATACATTCACACTGTTGTTTCATTGTTACACAAGCATGTAATGGAAGGAAGTAATTATCCATTGACAAAGACAGGAACTGAAACAAATGCACACATTCTGAGCACTGCAGACAAATCCAAAACTTGGAATTTAATTTTTAAAAGATAAGAACAGTTTCAGTAGACAGACTAGTCAGATGCAGATACGTAAGTTGTTCACATATATTGTTTCACATTTGGGGGGGCATACACTTATAATTATATAAAACAAACAAAAAAGCTAGGATATATGAAATTTTGCCTAACCACGGCAGCTACCTGTAAGGATAAAACCAACCTTTAGATTCTGGAGAAGCAAATGACCGTTAAGTATTTTAGGGTTAACTTTGCTTCAGTGAAATGAACGAATATACAGGAAATAACCGAAATAAAGTATGGGCTCTTTGGACAGATGAGAAAGATTATTGTGAATCTACAGTAGACAGCAAAAGACAAAGTCTTCTCAGAGATGTGTAAGGTTTGAAAAGTTGAGTGCCAAGAGACAGCATGGTCATGGCAGTTAGAAGTATGAGCTCATCACAGTGTAATTTGGCTACTAACACAGTATATGCTGTATATTATTAAAGGATATATAGACTAGAAAGTTGTATGTGCAAGCTACTACAAAGCTGTGGCACAGCCTGCCTAATGAGCACCAAGTTATTCTAGTTAATTAGGTCCACCATTACGCAGGTGTGGCTGTACTACTCCCATTTCATAGTTAGACTCTACCACCTGCACCTCATCAAAGGCAAACAGCTGAAACTGATTTACATTTAGAAGAAAATATATCACGTATCTGCAAAAAAAATACAGTTTGCTTATATCATGCTTGAAAGGGGTTTGGAACCTCAAAGGAAGTTTTGAAACATAATCTTCTACACACTAATGTGACCACAGTCATTGCTGTGGCAGTGCTATGGCCCCTTGCCAGTTTCAGTGAAGAATGACAGCAGTAAAAAGTGTTTTACTTCTCACATTATGTGAAGATATGTATAAAAGATGGAATTCACAGTGTACAACAAATCTTCGTGCCTTTGGAAGTTTAGAAAGTGTGCTACACATTCTTGTGTACTACTGACCTTTGACCTTCATATATCCCAGTGACAGCTTTTCACAGAATCACAGAATGGTTGAGGTCGGAAGGGACCTCTGGAGATCATGTAGTCCAACCTACCTGCTCTAGCATGGACACCTAGAGCACGTGGCACAGGGTCCACCCATCCAGGTGGGTTGTGAAGATCTCCAAAGGAGGAGACTCCACAACCTCTCTGGGCAGCCTGTTCCAGGACTTTTTCACCCTCACATTTCTCCCTCACATACAGATGGAACTTCCTGTGTTTCAGTTTGTAGCCATTACCTCTTGCTGTGTCACTGGCCACCACCAAGAAGAGTTTGGCCCCATCCTCTTTATATTCTTCCCTTTGTTATTCATACATATTGATAAAATCCTCTCTTAATCTTCTCTTCTCCAGGCTAAACAGGCCCAGCTTGCTTAATCTTCCCTCATACGATAGATACTCCAGTCCCTTAATTATCTTTGTTGCTCTCTGCCAGACCCTCTGTAGAAGCTCCATGTCCCTCCTATACTTGGAAGCCCAGAACTGCATACAATATTCCAGGAGCTAGACTATTTCACAATTCACTTTGCACAAGTGAATATTTGAAGGCACTTGAGCAGGTGTTCAGTGCCTAACCTGTTATCATCTCAATGATAAACCACAGTAAAAGTTCAGAGAGAATGAAATTTGTCCCTCTGCAAGTATTTACTTCATGGTTGATTTAACGTACCAATCCTCATCAATTTTGGCCATGATTCCACAGCTTGCACCAACTCATGTTGTCCTGCTTGCATGCTACTACTACGTAGGGGCCTCTCTACTTCCCAGAATCACAGAATCACAGTGAAAGGGATTTTTGGAGATCATGTAGTGTAATCCTCCTGCATAAGCAGGATCACCCAAAGCATGTTGCCCAGAATCACATCCAGGCGGGTTTTGAATATTTTGAGGAGACTTCACAGCATCTCCAGTCAACTGCTTTCAGTACTCTGTCACCTGCACGGTCAAGTTTTCCCTCTTATGCACATGGATCTTCCTGTGTTTCAGTCCCATTGCAGCCCTCCATTGAAAAGAGTCTGGCCTCATCCTCTCGAAATACTTTCTTAAGGTATTACACCCTCCCTGAAGATATTTCTCTGAAACACTATGCCTGTAAGGCTACTGGATATGTTTTCTAGCAAGATCCTTTACTGAAAGATTCCTACATGTATCCCAATATTTTGATGAGACTGTTAACTAAAATAAGCATGCTTCCTCACAGAACCAACATCTGTTCTGTGGTAATACACAGACATTATGCACCAGTTATGCTCTGTTGAGACAAGAGAGCCAGCACTTTAATACTGGGCCAAAAGCTATTATTTGAGATGCTTGTCAGAAAAAAAAAAAATAATAATACCAAAAAGAACAAGAATCACCAGAAATCAAAGGACCTTTAGAAAATCAACAGCATGAAAGATAGAAACTTTAAGGTAATTCCTGGATATTTTCCACAATGTCCTCAAGTAGGTTTTCCTTCTCCAATGCAGTCTACTCTCTTCCCTTCCCCCATCCAAGTATTACTGACTGTGAAAATAGCATGTGAAATGGCTAATTCTTGCCATCACTGTACAATTCAGACCTTTTGTTCCTCAATTTCCAATTAGTACAATGCTGAAAGTAATACCTTGCCATTTCTTATGCAAACACTATATCTAAAATTAACACGGAAATTTACATTTATGCGCAGGTTACCATGACCGGCTACAGTGGGAATCAAAAGATGAATAAAACAGAAAACGAAAAAATAAGTGTGATTCTCCCTTACCTTCCTCCTTCTGCTGCTATTTACCAGTTTATCACCAGTTCCTGATGATTGAAAATCATGGTTCAGCTGCCTCTCCTCAATATTTTTATCAAGTAAATTCACAACCAAGTAAAGCTTCTCTGATTTCCAGATATTAAGTTTTAAGAACTACCACTTTTTAACACATATTGGGGCTTTTTTTTTTCCTAAAGGGGGCTAAAACTTTGTGTATAATCACATGAATCCACAAGCTAGGATGCAAGAAAACATCAGGTATGTCTACAAAATCATGATAGCCAGGAAAAAGACTTACAGCTATGAAAAGAAGATAAAACATTTAGCTGATAGTATTTTCTTATTTTGGAAATTACAAACTCATAGCCAATGTGCAGGACTATTGTGTGGTATATCTTATCTTGAAAGCTAACAAGTATGTACTTTAGTCACCAAAGAAGCTGTTTTCTCTTGAAATACCTCTACCTCTTCGCTCAGAGTTTTTCTTTCCTATTTGAAAATTCTGCAGAACAGAAGGATCACCCACCAACGGAACTATTCTGCAGAACAGTGCTGTATTATTGCAGCCTTTTAGCTACAAATACATCAACACATAGAGCTCACTTCTAACCAGGCTGTTAACTGCAATTCAATTTGGTATTTACAGAATATCAGGATATGACTAGTATAACAGAAAAATGTATCTTCTGAATGTATCTGCAGCAGTGATTCTTTTATTTCCTGATGTTTTCAATAACAGTAGTTTTTCACAGTTCAATAACAGTACTTTTTCTCAGTAATTTTATACTAAAACTTGTCTCTAACAATCTTGAATCCAGAAACATACCTGTTTCCAGTCATTTCCCCTCCACATAAACCATGGCATTTAGGCTGCTTACATTTCGTGGAAATCTGAATTTCATTGCTAGAACAAAACATCAGATCTCTCCAGCTGGTTTCTAAAAGTGATACAGTACATGCATAGTTAAATTATTGTTCTAGAAAAGATTAATGCAAAAGCACAAAACAAACACATTTTGCAGTCTGTTCTGACTGAGGAACAACAATGCAGGCAAAGGACAAAAGGGCTGAAGGAAAGTAAAAATGTAATAATCACAGAACTTAGCTTCAAGAGTCAAGGGCTGAGAGGAAATAGGGAGCCTTGTGGGGAGAAGTTTTAATCTGTAGCTATTTTACTGAAGTAAATATTAATAGATGCAGTAATCAGGTTCAGTTACTGTCAGACTGACAAGTAGAATGATTTTCAATATGGTCAATCTTCTAGTTAACTTATTCTTTAAGCACCAACTCATATTTTCTTGCTTTGCAATGTAAGATAAATTATTAATTTTGCTGCCTTTAGGCAGGCCATTTTACCAAAAGGAAAAAAAATGTATTTGTGTTTAGAAAACAGTAATTAATAATCAGGAGTTGTAGTGAACTATTGTTAAACACACTTTCTTGAAATTTTACAGTGTATGTATCATGCAGTTACTAATTAATTTGCTTTAGAACTTTAATCTGCACAAATACTCTGCATAAAATGAATTCATGGGTGATTTCCCATGGTACTAACAACATGGGTCTGATGATGAAATGCTTTCCTCACATGAACAGGCTTACTAGTTTGAGTAAGTTTAGAATTCTACTCATTGGTTCAGAAAAAAAATGAATAATAGGGTTCAAAAACCTTCCAAATGACTTCTCTTTCTATTTTAAGATGTCTTGTGTAAGCACATATCTGTGTTTCTGATTAATGTAATCTATTTAATCAACTAATTTCTTATTCATTTCTGGATTTAGGATTTTCAGTCTTTTGCAGTTTCCTCTATGCGAGGAAAAGCTATTACTTCACCTTAATAAGTAATAGATGATGCAAACATGGAATTCCTTCAAACATTTTTAAAACTATTGTTTTATTAAAACTTACACTAACATTCTGCCAGAAAATAATAAACAGTGAACAGCACTTACAACAGTAATAGAGCCTAATACCATCTGTGTGCTTATTAATTTTCAGGTAACACTTTGAGAGGTGTCAGAATTTCTGGCACTAAAAAAACAGTAGTTGGATATTTTGTAAAGAATGTGAGTAAATCAATTACACAACTAAGTGTGACCTAACGTGAGATTACCGGACTTTATAAAATTTCTCACTTTTCACCAAATAACTGAATCCAACCAGATGCAAAAGACCATGGTAGCCTCTGTCACCCTTAAGATGGACAGATAACAACACATTACTATGGCCTGAAGAGCATGAAATCACACACTACTTTTAAGAAATCTGGAATTTCACTATGCATGTGAAATTTTTAACAGTGTATGTATGCATCTCTACTAGAAAAATATCTCTTATGGGGCAAAAACTATCAAAACATAAAATGAAAAGCTCTTCACGTATGTTATCTTGCTTCTTTTAGTTCACTTGCTATAAATTTGAATTCAAGTCTAAAGTAGGGAGGGAGTTATTTGGCTGCATTCCATAGCTTCGTGACTGTATGATACATCCATATTCACTTAAACTGGACACAAGTGAAAATAAGTCTGAAGTTACTGCAATGACTGTATCAATAGGAGATATATCCTGTCAATGTATCACTTCACTGATTAAAATGTGAGCTGAAATGAGGGGCTGCCCCAGTATCACTAAGCAATATCCATAAAAGTAAAGTCTTTTTTTTTTTTCTCCAAAGGAGACATCACACCTTTTTGTGCATGAATCTACATTAAAAAAGAATTTTCTTTTTCAAAACCTGAGAAAGGAAAAATTTCTCTTTGATTCATGTATCTCTCTCACCTTTCTTTTTCTCTCTGCTTCCATTTCAACACTCTCTGAAATTTTAGTTTCAGCTTTCATTGAGTTTGTCACAGAGTTTGTATTTTGCTGAACACCACAGATGTCACAGAGTTTATATTTGCTAAATACACCACCAGAGGGTGGTGATCAGCAGTGCAGAGTCTAGTTGGAGTCCTGTAGCTAGCGGTGTCCTCCAGGGGTCAGTCCTCGGTCCAGTCTTGTTCAATTTATTCATCAATGACCTGGATGCAGGCACAGAGTGCTCCCTCAGCAAGTTTGCTGATGATACCAAACTGGGAGGAGTAGCTGATACCCCAGAGGGCTGTGCTGCCATGCAGAGGGACCTGGCCAGACTGGATAACTGGGTGGTGAAAAACCTCGTGAAAGGCCCATAAAAGGGCAAGTTCAAGGTCCTTGCAGACACCAGTACAGGTGGATTGACCTTCTGGAGAGCAGCTCTGCAGAGAAGGGCCTGGGCATCATGGTAGATGACAAGTTGACCATGAAGCAGCAGTGTGCCCTCATGGCCAAGAAGGCCGATGGGATCCTGGGCTGCATTAAGAAGAGCATCTCCAGCAGGTCGAGAGAGGTGATCCTGCCCCTCTACTCAGCCCTGGTGAGGCCACATCTGCAGTATTGTGTCCACTACTGGGCTCCACAGTACAGGAGGGATGTGGAGCTGCTGGAGAGAGTCCAGCGCAGGGCTACAAGGATGATCAGGGGCATGGAACATCTGCGCTATGAGGAGAGGCTGGGGGAGCTGGGCCTGTTCAGCCTGGAGAAGAGAAGGCTGAGAGGGGATCTGATCAGTGTCTATAAGTACCTCAAGGGAGGGAGTGAGGAGGATGGTGCTGGCCTCTTTTCACTGGTGGCCACTGACAGAACTAGAGGAAACGGCCAGAAATTAAAGCACCAAAAGTTCCACAGGAACTTAAGGAAAAATTTCTTAACAGTGAGGGTGACAGAGCCCTGGAAGAGGCTGCCCAGAGAGGTTGTGGAGTCTCCTTCTCTGGAGATCTTCCAAACCCGCTTGGACGCAGTCCTGTGCCACATGCTCTAGGTGACCCTGCGTGTGCAGGGGGGGTTGGACTAGATGACCTCTAGAGGTCCTTCCAACCTTAAGCACCTTGTGATTCTGTGATTCTATGATTCTAAATGTGTAAAATCTAAGGCAAAAGAAACAGGTTTGAAGATTCTCCAGATAAAGAAACTTGTAAAGAAGTGTTCCTAAACAGAGGGATAAAGGTACTAGTGATTCAACAGGCAATACTGTTTCCTTCATACGAGATGACTGTCAGGTTTGCATGAAAAGTTTACGTGTTCTTGGAAATGTTCTCTCTTAGTCACAATAAAAATAAATAAAAAAATAAAGTCCAGAATAATTGTTTCTTTCTGCATCCTTCTCTCCTCAGGAAGATTTATCTTGATACTGTGGCAAATTCAAATATGATTTTTATGTTTTTATTTTCTACTGGTGAAGTTACTTCCATGAAAGTAATGCTATACTTTATTGATACATATTATCAAAGCAGATTCTGCCTCAAGAATATGGAAAGCAACTGTCAGCCATCCATATCTTAGCTTGAATCAGAAGCAGGATGTCCTTTAAAAATATAGCTTAATCAGTAGTTAACAGACTTAATACAAAACCAAACTACTTGTGCTGTGCAGCAATTTTTAGCTTCTAGGGCCCAGTGCCTTGTGATTGAAAGTGGAAAGTACTAAATAAATTTTTAACCCAGACTCCAACCATATTTATTCCAAATAATAGGACACCATTATATAAAGTTACACACAGAGACTGAAGGTCTATTCTAAAATTACAGTTAAACTCGATAGAAAAAACAGTATGTATATAAACATCATGAAAATCTTTTTAGTACAAAAATGTTCAGCTACATTTTATTTTTACTTTCTACAACAAAATGTTAAATTAAATTACCATTTATGGAGTTTCTCCTGTCTATCCAAGATACTCCACAGGTGTTACTAAAGTGCTGACTCTTCATGAACGTATCAAATCATTGTTCTAACTAGTACAACTGCATAAGCCAACACTTAAAAAGCTCATGCCATACGTGAAAGAAATGCCATGTGTTCTCTAATTATAGTTCCTCTTGAGCTCTAAAAATTAGTATGCCATTTATTATGGTGGCTCTTGAAAAGGCAAAGCTATTGCTTTTTAATCCTTCCACTTCTATATTCTTTCCAGTCCTCAAAATCTTATTGCAAGTCACTTTTCTCTTGAAGTATCAGCTCCAGGAAACCAGAAGCATCATTCTGACAATTTCTAATATATATCAGTCTTCAAGACCTGATAGTGGCAAAGACTTTTCTCATCTTAAGTCTTTTCTCATCACAGTCTCACATACTACAAAACAAATAATTATAAAGCCCAGAACACTGAAGTACCTAACATTTGAATTTTTTTTTTTAATTTGAAAATGGATTTCTGTATTTCACACCCCATTTAATGTTGAAAACTGTTATACTTGGGTGTACACAATTACTTTTGTTGCATGAATAGCCTTGTACCTTGGTGGGCTGATGCAATGCTTGGCTTCTTAGCTCCTTATCAGAAATCTCAAAGAAAAAAAAATCCTTTTGAATATATATACTAGAGGAGTCATCTGTCAACAATACCACAAATACAGTGTTTATACAATTCCCAGCAGATTCTCTTGTAACATCCTGCTTCTTTCATTTGCAAAAATATGATAGAGACTATAGCAACTGATACCAAACTGGTCTGGAATATCTTCTAAAATGATACCTTTTCATAATTTTAGAGTAGTCCATTAATCCTTGTGCCACACATGACAGAACTCAGTCTTTCTGTTCGTTCATTCTAGCCAAAGTCAGTGTGGGATTTTGTTACTTTTTCAGCTTTCTCAGCTTAGATTTTTTGTTGTTGTTTTCATTTTTTTTTTTTGATACTAGTTTCCCACCATAAGAGTAGGTTTCCGGATTTGGCTTTTGTTGTTGTTCTTTTTTGTTTTTATTTCCCCTTGATCCCCTCTTCCCTCATTTTAGAATGCTTAATTACAAGCACTGCAGATTTCAGGAACGGGATATTTTCACCAATAAGGAAACAACGTGCAATCAAAATCAGAGAATATGTAGGATTTATTTAAGCCTTACATATAGGTATGCTGTGCAGGAAACCTGCAAGACATAATATATCTTATCATATGTAATATGTAATATCATGTGTAATATCTTGCAGGTTTCCTGCACAGCATTCCTATAACTCTACAGCATAAAACAAAATGAACTTAACAGGAGACAACTCACCTGTTATGTACTGTTGTACATGCACACAATATAAATTGTTCCGTTCTACCCAATGTCACAGAAAGACAAACCAAGAAGTAACAAAATTTAAAGAAGGAAATTTAAAGAGGGTAAAGCAAACTAGATATTGAACCTATTAAAGCATGTCTGAACATGCTTTCATATCAAGATCAAAGCTAAATTATTCTCCTGCCGCATACAAGAAGTAATCACACCCCTCATTTTTTTTAAAAAAGACATTTAAACAAGAGTTAGATATAAGTGAAGAAATGAGAGAAACTGGTTTGCTAGTCCCTGTGCAAATACATACAAAAAGCCTGTTTAGACCTCTTTAGTGGATTGACTGGAACAGACTCATCTCTTTCACAGTCCTTTTGTGGAAGCAGTGATATTACTCTGATGAACAGACAAGCAGTTTAATACTGAGAATGGTATCATGTGTAATGGACTGGATTCTTACTAGAGACACTGCACACGTGGGTCTCGGAATCTAACAAGGATTAGATCACACAATTTATAGTGATGCAAAGGCACACTGGTACACAATGGGTCAGGATGACCTTTACATTTTAACCTTTTACCTAGATATTAGCTGATATGTAAAATGAAAATTTAAATATCAAACGCTCAGCTTGAAGCAGTCCTGAAGCTGTAACCTGTCAGCCTTTGGATTTTAGGTGTTTTGGAACTTCTTAGACTCATCTTGGGAGTGTGGCAAACTCAACAGGAGTTGAATATCATGTAGGCGATGCAGGAAACAGTTTAGAAATGTCATAATTCTAATTCTGTGCTGTCATCTTCCTCCAAATGGCCATTTTTCATCAGATATTCAGAAGCAGAATAGTTTGCCTCTTTTAATTATTGCCTAATTATTATCTCTAAGTTTCCTAAATCCATTGTGCCCCACTGCAAAATAATAATAATAATAATAATAAACAGAAGAACAGAAAGTTCATATTAAAAAGGATCATGCTTTGCTCCCTATATAAGGCTGTTAACAGCAGCACTCACATTTTTAATTTCTTATTTTTTCATGTCTGTAAACAACATCAGAGGAAAACTGCTGTTCATAACAGCGGGTGAGGGATGACAAAGTCTGACTTTTAAAGAACTGAAATAGTATGTGATTTCTGTGATTAGTCAGAATTAATCAACATATCCTAGTTCTGAATATAGTGTATCAAGTATATACCATCAAATATTTGCACTGAATTCACAGTTAAAAATCTTTACAAGGCAACCTAGACTGTAATTCCACAAAACAAGGAACATTTATAAAAATCATGTTCTGTTAGTGGAAGGAAAAGTATTCTCAAATAAAACAATTAAATTGTAGTATACGATAAAAAGTATACCTCAGTAAAGAACTGGAACAGCATATAGACATTAAAAGACTACTGATTTACAGTGGAAGCACATTACTAAATGTGTAGCAGACACTAGTGACAACAGTGTTAACTAAAAAGAGCATCTTTAACTTATCAATTTTAGATTTTTCTTGAAATAGCAAATATTCTTGCAGTATTCAGTTGACAAGCATGCGATCCTACAAATTCTTAACATTCTTCAAAAATTGCTGTCCATATGTGCAAAGGAAAGCCCCGCCTAAAGGTTTGCAAAAGTAGAGTTTATTTTCTCCAACCCATCTCCCACAAAAACTTGACATAATGCAGCCTTTAATATCAGCGATGGGGTAAAACAGATCAGGCATGCCAAGTGTCACTTATAATTATTTAATGATCCCAGAATTAAATTTCAGTGCTATTCTGTTTGCCCAGGAATACGTAAAAGATATCGTTAGATTTTCTCCATGCACTTATTCACTTTTATCCATGAATGTTTACTCAGTATTATGACGTATGTAGTAAGGTATTCTCCGTTACACTCTCAAGTATTTTAAAATACTTGACACATTGTAGTGCTAAGGCCTGAACCACAGGCCCAAGTCGGGGTTGACTAACAGCTGAATACGGCTCTGCCTTTGTACAAGTACACGGAACTCACCTGTACAACTGCTTATGCTAACTCGCACGTAGGCCTGCCAGACTGCTTATGTCACCCTACACACAGGCTGACAAAATTATAACTTTGGTAGCCTCTCATGCAAGGATTTTTGGCCTTGAAGGGAACTTTCCCACCCGAAGCCGGGGCTCTGGCCAGATCCCGGTCCTGGACGATAAGTAAAGTAGGACATACCAAATGTTACCGCTAACAAAAGAAAATGCAAATTTTGCTGTTTTAGTCGTTTTGGTCTGGCAGATTCGCTTGACCGTCTTACGGCAACTTTGGAGACCTCACATACGGGCGGACGCACCACATGAGACCTCCCAACTGCCAGGAAGGCTCTCCAAATCCTCACTGCAACAGGCGGTCCCCAACAACAGCGGATCTGGATGATGGTAATGTACTTAGGTAATTGTTGATGTATCTTTTTCTTAATCACTATCCTGTTGCTTGTACAGTAATGGTTAAATGCATTACCGTGCTTGTTTTTTCTGTTGTTAAAACTCAGCACATAGTAAGCTTATGGCTTTGTTAGATGTATAATTTTGTTTCTATATTATTTGATACTAATAGAAAACACGACAGTTCTTTCTCTTGGTGTCTGGTTCTTTCTGCTGCCTCCCCCCATCGATTGGCAAAACACAGCTTGAAGAACTAGGATGAAGACAGGCCCTTAGCTAGTCAGAAGAAAACGAGGCGTAGAAGCAGAAATGTGATATACTCATTAAATGCTCTTTTTTGCACCTGCACACCTGTGCATGCACACGCACACACAGACACACCATCTACACTCTTCTGTTTCACCATGCTGTAAGGAGGTACTAACAAGCATCTCTGTATATTTTCTCTTAAAATTTCCTGCTAAAAAAGAATAAAAGCGGGGAGAGGCTTGAATTAGTTATGTAGATTCTACTGCTACAGGAAAAAAAGTGAAGCCTCAAAAGAGTGTCATTTGATATATTATGGTATTTAAAACAGCTGTGCATAATGGTAGGTATAATCTAACTGCAGTGATTCAGAGAAGGAATAAGGCAGAATGGAATTTCAGCAATATGGTCCCCAAGAAGATGTATGAAACCAGCTCAATAGTGAGTAGATCAGGTTTCTGTAAAGGGAAAAAAAAATCTAGGGCAGACTTTTTCTAATGAGAGATGCCTAACTAAAATCTCAAGTTTAGTACATGGAATTCATAGAAAATGTTCAGTTAGTCCCCTGACAATGACAACAGAACAACTCTAAGAATCTGGTGGTGCTAGGATATATTCCAATATTTGGCAGTCAATAAATCCTAAGTAGATACTGGAATTACATCACAAAAACTCAAGGCAATTGTGTAATTAGCCAGAGAAAAATAAATAAAAGGCATTGCCAGAGAATAATCTTATGTATGACATCACAGATTGACAAAAATACTGTAACATGTTCCCTTTTTTGCAAAGGCTGAAGGCATTTCTTAAGAAAGTATAAACTAGTGTTGGCATATCAAGCTTCACTGCTACCTCTGCTCTTTTCTCCACAGATATTTTTCAGTTTCTCTAGTAGAAATAAAAAAAAAAAAAAGTAAAAAAAAAAAAAGTTAAATACTTAATCTGAATGGAAGAAGGTTTTAAAACTTTGTAGTAGTGCAAGATTCAAAATCACATTATACTCCAGGTAGTTTAGATCTTATGTAAAACCCGGTATTTATGGATTTCTAATTCTTTCCTTTTTTCACACCAGGTCTTCATTTCAGGTCGAGAAATGAGCAGATTCCCTGTATGTGTGCACATTTCTTCAAACTCTCTGGGGCTGCCTTTCACTACTGCATACTTTCCACTTCTCCCCATTTGTTCTTTTCACTGACAATCCCTCTTCATCCCTCCTTCCCATCATCATCCCACCTGATAGTGCACAGGTTGCTCAACTCTTCCAACAGCTCTTTTACCTTCCAGCTCAGGCCAGGCCTTCCCTTTCTGCATTCTCAGGTCTGTCCCTGCTGGGGCCTCTGCTGCACAGTGACATATTATCAGCATTGCTGTATAATCTTCGAGAGAAATTCTGGGTCCTTCCATGTCCCTCTTGGACCAGCTGCTGCCACAACAGCTGAACTCTCAAAATTCATCAACCAAAAAATCTTAGTCAAATCAAAAATCATAGCAAGCAATAGAAAAACAAACAAACAAAAAAACAACAAAAAAAACCCATTTTCCTCCAAAAGATAGGATTAAAAATCATCCTTCTTTCGCGCATTATCAGCTACTGCCAGAGCAAACTATCAGTATTGCTTTACAGCTCCCAGTGGAATAGCAATGAAATTAGAACTACATCTTCCCACTGGCAATTTAACATCAAATAGGAAAGAACTTCGAATGTTCTTAGCGTAGGCTGTGTTTTGTACACTGGAGCAATAGACCACTGCTCTGGCTACTCTGAAAAGGGAAAAGCAATAACACAGTGGAGAAATGATCTATAAGGTGACTGAGCTAAGTTTTTATAGAAAATTCATCAGACATTACTGGATTGCAATGAAGTGTTTCTGAGTAGTACAGATACATAAAAGTTGCTGAATTTTCTGGAAGGTAATAAAAAAATTGAAAGCTTAAAGGAAGGACAAATAATGGCAGGCAATGATAGAGTGAAGGAAAAAAAATACCAAAAAAAGGCACTACAGTTAAAAAAGGCATTACAGTTCCATAAAGACACAGCTGTTCCTAAATACCTTTTGTTTGACAAAGTGGTTCTAAAACCACAGAAAACTGAACACCATCCTCAAGACAGACTTTTTTCCTGACCCATACACATAATAATTTAAACATAATAGAAGAACAGCAGTGTTTTTAGTTACTTATTTTTTCCACCTGGACGACTTTCTGCACCCAGTCTTTTCAAGGAAACCATATAACACTGGTCTTGATGATGGGTAAAAAGAGATCTCTGCAAATGGAGCATCTTCAGTTCTGACTTTACTTTCTCTTCACTGTCATTACTTCCCTGACTATGTACTTCCCAGCAGTGGGATTTACACTAAAGAGTGTGTTCTCAGGGTGTTATAATAGACAAAATTAGATGTAAGTAGAGGGAGATCATGCTAACTCCGTTACTACTGTGGTAAAAACCTTATAGGATTGTTTTGACAGGAGTGATTTTGGTGTTTTATCACAACAAAAATCAGAATTTAGCCCAAATTGTCAGGGATGAACACGTACCACTAACTCATTCTGCATGACTTGACTGCTATTCATTTTAATTTGCACCTCAAACACAGTCTATTCGATGCGATTCACACCTTTCTCACAAACATGTACCTGAATATAATGCAAGATGGATTCTTCTGCCTGTACCAAATATAGCACTGGCTTCTAATCTTTCAAACAGAATTAATTTCAGTTTATGAATACATGGAATTCAGTTATGCATTGCAGGCAATGACAGTACCAAATACAGCTCAATTCCTTCCTTA
Source organism: Tinamus guttatus (assembly GCF_059628265.1). Taxonomy (NCBI): domain Eukaryota; kingdom Metazoa; phylum Chordata; class Aves; order Tinamiformes; family Tinamidae; genus Tinamus; species Tinamus guttatus. The sequence continues at coordinate 82,923 of NW_028289120.1, read as the reverse complement.
GACAGCAAGTACACATTTTTCCTTTATCTGCTTAATACATCAGTAGCCACACTGCAAGGTTAGCAAAATAAATTAAGCTGTACAATATCAGTATACATGATGGCAAGAAAACAGCATTTAATCCTGCTATTTTTTTTACACCATAGAAATACGTATCACATTTTATTTTATTCCCTGTATAAATACTAATTCAAAATGAAACCTGAGGCATATGAAAGAGGTGGCATATGAAATTATGAACCATAAAATAAGGTTATCAATTTCACCTTAAAATAGGAAATCCTGGAGAATTTCAAGACTTATTTTATTAAATATCCATTATTATCATCCATTAAATATGGATGGCCTGCAGGTATTAGCAGATTCAGGAATCTGAATTAGACAGAAGAGTCTCCCATATTTCTTTCCATTACTTACTTACTTTTTTTTTGTGATAGAAATTCATAAAACTTATAGTTGTCCTGGCCACTTAGTAAAACATTCCATTTACTCTCTGCACTGTTTCTTTTTCCAGTACTTCAGAATAAGCAGGCCTATCGGTATTTTAACCAGAGTGCAAGGTGATGTATATTTTATTTTTTATTTTTATATTATTTTATATATGGTTAAACTTTTTCCAAAATGGCACTTACCAAGAAAAAAAAAATCTTTTCCAATTTCCCTGCCTATACCTAATATCAGTTGTAAAGATCCACTCATTACTTGCATGGAAGATGAAATGTCACTTGAAACCAAAATCACTAGAAACAAATTTGATTTTCCTGCATTATCATCAACAGGTAACAGAATCCTGTTAGGATATAATTTATTGCACTATATTATGAGTTATTTTGGGGATTTTGTGGGTGCTTACAATGTAGAGGTATGAATTATTTATTCCAATATTTCCTGTCTAGCGACTGAAATAAGAAATAGTATAATATGTCATTTCTTGTACATTCTGGGAAACTCTCACAGGAGAAGAGGAGATATTTCACTAAATGTGTGGGAAGCTATCAGTAGAAAAAAATGAAAAACACTTTTGCAAAGATTTATTTATAACTAAATTAGCTTTCAGCTGAAGAAGTATAAAGTATAATACTTACACACTCTTATAAAAGTGAGTTGTTTCTTGACAAAATGTGTGCTACTGACAGCTCATTTTATTATTAAAAGAGCAAGTACAATATTATAAGAGAAATGAAAGGCTGACAGATGATTTGAGAAGTTTAATTAGCTAATAAACACTCTAGTAATTTCCTAAAAGAGTCTGCTAAAAAAAAATATTGAAACAAACAGACAAAAATCCCTGAAAATAAAATCCATTTCATTTGTCACATACTGTGATTTTTTCAGTCCCATCTGGAAACCGAACTACTTGGAAGACATTTTTAAGGAAAATCGACTACTGTTGAATATTAGCTCCAGATGAAAAACATTCCAAGTTTCAGTTATGTTCCAGGATTGCTTGTCAGTGTTGCCTAATAATTTTAAATATGCTTAACTTTGCTGTAATTCTTCTCTTAATATATTGGAAGCTTCTTTGTTCTACAGCGTTGGTGCCGCCATGCTGCTAGTAGCATCTTACACAGTTTTCCACAAGAGATAATGAAATAAACAGCACCAAAGAATTAGTTTTCTTTATCTCTGCTTGAAATACTGTAGCCGAAATGCTCTGCTGGTAGTAGACTATGCACTGCAGTTGGGCAGACCTTCTTTCCACTGCAAGGGAGCCAAAGAAAAAAGGCATCCAAAGCTGCAAGAATGGCTATGAACAGGCTCTGTATATGCAGCCTATAGCAAAGCTTTACAGGCAGAACACCAGCCAATGTCACAGTTAGTTTAGCAAAATTGAGATCTGCCAGAAAGATGGATGAAAACCCAGCTGCTGTGAGAAGAAAAAAAAAAATAAAAAGCACACAGTACTTTTTCTCTTAACAGAATTGCCAATTTATTAGTCTAACTGTCAGGGAAACTACTGTGAAATGCTAGATCATTCTAGGTCATTTTTAACAGACTGATAAAACTTTAGTTCTCTGATAATTAGCACTAAAACATGGCAAAACACCTCAAGTTTAACTGAAGAGACTAATGTTTTACAAGTTAGATGTCTCTATGTCTGGATAAATGAGTATCATACTAGAAAAAATACAAACTGTAAACACCTCTGCATTCATTTTTCATTTTCCTTAATTCTATGTTTTAGACACTGCATATTTTTCAAACAAAAACTCATTTAGTTTCTATTTACTTCATACTGTAGGGACTTCAGACTCTATTTCCCCCAATTTGAGCAGTGCTGCTGGTCTATTCTTTGAGATATCTTCACTATCAAATATACTGACTGCGACTTCACATTCACACTTCATAAGGTACACAGAAATTCACCTTAAATTTGCAATTAAATTAGTGTATCATCAAAAAACTTTCAAATAAAATTCCCATATATACTACAGCAATAAAAAAATATTTTATGCCCCTCCTTCAAAATATTTAAACTGTAGAATGTAACCTATCTTTTCTGGGTAATAGATTGATGCAATATTAAACTAGGATAGCACTATAAGCTTGGAATTAAAGAAACAGTGAACCACGTGCATGTTATATATACATATACAAACAATTACAAGGGTTCTGTCAGGTAAGATAACAAGACAACTTCCAGGGGCAAATTAACGATGAGGGCTGTCATTACTATAGATAGGTGACAACAAGACAAACTATACTCATTTGAGACACTTCTTCACAGTGTAGAGCAGCAAAAATTGTATGGTTCTCTATAATCAAAATACCAGAGCCATTTCTTGATTGGCCTAAGAACATCTGGACTGCAGTAAGCCACTGACTCATAAACAAGTCACCACTGATCTTGGGACCCTAGCTATCTAAGGCAGTGACATTGCTCAGCAAGTTTCCATCTACAAATATAACGTAACGTTAACACAATCTTCAGAGCAGCAGCTAGACTTCACAGAACAAATCTGGATGAGAAACTGGAAGTTCAACTTAACCGTTACTTAATGCTTCTCAGTATTTTTGCAGGAAGTCACACTAACAAAAGTGGCTAAATGGCAACAATTGGCTGTAAGGAAGTGCTGTACTGTCACTTATAGCAATGTTTTGATCCTTAGAACTCCAAAGATATAGCAGATATGCAATGTTGAGCACTCTGAGAATCCAATGAAATAATGTGACATCAATGAAAATCTCTGGAACAAAAAAAAAAGATTCTTTTGTGTACATACAGAACTACAGAATAGTTGAGGTTGGAATGTTCTGGATGCTCTGGAGCTCTGCAGTGCTGTGGTCTACCCCCACCCCTGTTTGTGCAGGGTCACCTACAACATGCTGCCAAGGAATCCATCCAGACAGTTTTTGAATATTTCCAAGAATGGAGACTCCATAATCTCTCCGGGCAACATTTTCCAGCACTCCATTGGACTTATCAAAGGTATATGGAAATGTAATGATGCTAGTTTGCATTAGTACAATTAAATAATTTAAATTTTGGATGAACCTGATGGACCTTCTAAATTTTTGAATTCTATGTGAACTCAAACATTCAGATAACTGACTGAAATATCACAGATTTTATAGTATATGGTTCACTGATTAAAAAATTTAATGCTGTACAGCAGCTGTTAATGCTGCTTTAACGCAGTACAGCTGCTTTCCTAATGCTTTTGTGGTAACAGGTTGTGCTCACTGCAGAATAAGAGGCATGACTGATATATGTATATAGACAATATATCTATAATAAATATCACAACTGAGAGTCAAGATAGGTCAGGTTACTTAAATTCACTTCAGTTATTGTGGGAAGAAGGGTGGAGGAAGAGTGAAGAGCTGAGGACAGAATACATGCAACATTTTTAATCATCTGATCTATAAATGAAAGGATTTACTCATCTGGGCTCCAATTTGACAGGAAAACAATAAGCATACATTTCTTATAAAGCACATACTCCTTCCATAACATTCCAGAAAATAGAGATGATTCAATGTGAACATTTTCACAGTTCAAGATTAAAAACAAAAATGAGATATCTTTGTATGTTTTTATTAAGAACTGATGTCACCTTTTTAGCCATGGGAGATAAGGACTGCTGAAGACACTACTGAATTTCTCTAAGTGATTATACCCAGTTACATTGATTAAAATTAATTCTTCAAATCAAGTGAAAGGCCTACAAAGCAGCTCATACAACATGAGACTGCAAAAAATCCCCATGTAAGAAAAGAAGCTACATGCAAATAAGATGTTGGATAGTAAATAAAACTTCATAGTAAAATGGTTCTTTCATTTCTTATATCCAGGTTTTTCAAAAACCTCAACAAAGGGTCTCTCCTAAGCTAGAAAAATATGGTTTTTTTTTAATTATTCTAAATTATTAGCCTCATTATGAAGTGATAATATTGATTTATATTTAATCAGACTTTTAATTAGGATGAATTAGGCAACAAATGATATTCACATGTTTACAGTCTTTTTCTATTTCATCCTTCACTGATAATATTTTCAAACACCTCAAAGTATTTTACTTCTATGCTTGAAGCAGTATTGCTTGGCATACTTAAGTAACACGACCTGACATACATCCCCAGGATAAAGCAGTACAGATCATATGATGCTATGAGACTTTTTGTTTCATGCTGCTGGCATAATTGAGTCTGTTCTTGATAACCATATAAACATTGCCATCATTAATATCATTTTAATAGTAGTATTCTCTTTAGGAAAAAATCTTATCATTACAATTTGCCTGTGTTCTTATTGTATGCATGTGGGCACATACATATAAACATGTGTGCATGCACAAAATTGCAGAAGTAATGATTGATGGATTATCTTTTAAAATTGCAATGCACATTTGCTAATCACCAAAAGAAAAGTTGAGTTCCCAAAGCAAAAGCACAAAGACATTGTGACCATGTCTAATGCAGATTCCTACCACCTCATTTTCCTCAAGAAAATGTTACCTGTACAATGCAAAAGTAATAACAAAAATCTGGAATCTTTAAAATTATTTGCAGATATTCATAAATAATTTTCAATTTTATGGATAATCAAACTAAAATAATGTCCTTGTATACAATATTATACTCTGACACAGACCCCCAATTTGTTGCCTCATCTCAGAGCAGATATTTTGTGCAGCTACAGAAAAAAAAAAAAAGAAAACAAAATAAGGCACACAATTAGCTGACTGCTAACATGAAGGAGACACAGCATTGGCTTATCTGTATCCATACTAAAAGGACAGACCCCTTACCCAGTGAAAAAGTTGAGGAAATCATAACAAAATCGAATGTAAATTTAAAAAAAAAGAAAAAAAATGCTGATAGCAATTACTGTTAAACATTGAATTTGATTAAAATACGGTATGCACATATTAATTTAGGAGACTAGCAAGCATGGCAGGTTGAAGGACATCTTCCAAGTTTATGTATTTCTAAGACACAAAGTGTCATGATAATTAAATACGTGTATGTATATATATCAAGGTTTAAAAAAAGGCCAAAACTCTCATCCATTCAGAAAGAAAAGCAAGCCTATCATTCTTCCGTATTCCACATAAAATAGAAGAAAAGTAGTCAAGGACTGATTTACCACAGCTGATGACACAGTTTTGCTTCAAAACTGTTCCAAGGTCTCACTGAAAGTATCCTCAAAGCAATAGGCAGTATTGTTGCAGACAACCTTTTTCAGTAAAGCTAAATTTCCTTCCCTCAGTAGGTGAAAGAAATTCAGTTACATAGGAAGCAATGCTATTTTTCCTCATGATTACATGTTACATTTCATGTTCACTACTTCAGAAGGACAACTACTTTTGATATTTTTCAATAGGATGATGTTGAGAATTTGCTCCTGAATACAACTTGAATTCAAGATTTCCACTTGACACTATTCGGATGAAAGCTGCAATCGTTAAAAGTCCACAGAGGTACAGTACTGTGACTTCAAAGGCTTTTAACTTGGAAGGTGGACTGCATTGTGCTTATCAAACAATTGCCAACGTTGCTCCTCCATATTAACTGAATTCTAGTTTTCTACTTGTCTATTTTTATGTTCCACTAATAAGCAAAATGAAAACCTTTTCCCCATTATTTAGCAACCAATAATCTCTAAAATATCTTCATACACAATTTATACATTTTATATATCAACACTTAGAAAAACACTTCAAACCTTACCATATAGAGGTAAGGATTCTTCATTTAAGGATGTACACTTTTAAGGGTATCACGGTTAAGTACTGTCTGCGCTTGTTATACATATGTAGTGTCCTTCTGATCTTCAGAGCGACCATAAACCTCTGTTTTAGATCATGAGAATTTTTATCTAACTCTTACTATTTCATTCTTAGATAAAGGCACTGGAAGGCCTCTATCCAAGGCACAGATTTACTATATGTGCTGGTTTTTTACAGTAAATGAAGAAATTCCGCTAATTGAATATTAAAAGATTGTGTATCTCCATTAATAGTATTAAATATTGATGTCAAAAGCAAAATAATGAGAACAGCTAACATAATAAAAAGTTTTCTTCTTCCTGTAATCTTATTTATAAGCAATTTCTAATGTTTTTGACCCAACAACAAGAAGACTCCCCTGAAAAGCTGAAGATGAGAAGTGATTACACCACCTGCTAGAATAGCAGGTAAATTTAGCAAAGAGTAACAAATGTAATGTATCAAAATACATTACTCCTGCAAGAGAGAAGTTTTCATTTTCATAATAGAACTGAAGAAAACAATAGACTAAGCTCCAGTATCATTTTATGCTTGCCAATTAACGTATTGATCTTGTAGATGAAAAAAAGGCTATATTTTACAACCTACAGGTCATTTCTAAAAGCCTTTTTTTGAAAATGGAGAGATGAGACACAACTTCATTTTCCGCACTAAGTAAAACATAGCTTGTTCTGTTTTGTGTTTATATCTTGTTTCTGCATCTATAGGAAACCCTAAATTAAATAATAAACTGGTGTACTGGTGCTTTCCATTGAATCTTTCCCTTGAAGAATCTTTCAACATTTAAGTCTGAAGATCTTCTAACAGCCATTTAATTCCTTATTAAGTAATATTACTACAGCAATTTGGCAGCTAATTCTGAAGAACTCCTTTCATTCCTCAGTTTGCTGGTCATCTATTAATAGTTTTTTTTAAAAAAAGAGAAATAACTACTACTAAGTTGTTGCAATATGCAAGAATATAAAACAAAAACAGCTGGTTTTCAAGCAGCACATTACATTTCTCCAGCCAATAGTCCAATAGTTTACAATTCTCCAGTCAAAATCCAAGCAACGGTCCTGGGATGAGAACAAATACTCAGCCAATTTTCACACATCTTAGTTGGCACAATTCAGCACAGCCAGTTTAGCCACATGCACGGAGTTTAAAATCTGTGATTTGTATCAGAAGACAAACACACAGGATTATTCCTGGGATGTATTGTTGAAGGATTTTGTTACACCTGCCATTACAAAAACACAGCACTGTACACAGTTCCATAGAATTACTATTGTTGCAACTATTTCTCATCAAAAAGTGTGTTGAATCAATTAGTCTTAAAAGACTATTTTATATAGTTATGAGTTTCTGTGGTGATTTTGGCTGAGGGCAGATGAATCATGGCACTCAGGAAGCCTCTATGGGAACTGCTATTTTATTTGTGCAGTGTTCTTAAATACCACTAACAGTTTTAACTATTTATCTACTAAATACCAACATTAGGTGCCATCCCTGAAAAAGGAAGATGACATGTAATAATGCTGACATGTTGCTAGTCATCAAAGGACTTCTGGTAGCCACTATGCTACCATGTCCAAAATGTTGCAGTTTTGGAAAAAAAAGAAAAAAAAAAAGAAAAAAAACAACAATGTGAAGAGATTTACAGGCATATAGAGATCACACAAAAAAAAACTTAAAAAATAATTATTTAGTTAGAAATTAACTACTTGGTTCTTTTCGGGTAGGAGTACAGAACTACAACCAAGAATTAGGCTGGACACACGCATGTTACCAGAAAGGCGTAAACTTACCTTCATGAAGCTTATCTTCAGTTCTGTGAATGTCTCCTGAGACCACTTAGTGACCACATCAGTTCCTCTGACTTCATCATCATTAGGTCTGAGCCATACACACTGACTATATCCATTTTAGAAAGAACTGCAATGATTCTTTAGAACAAAACAGTTCACTCTTTGCAATTTCATGCACCTACACTTCAGTCTAGGTCTCACCGGGCCCTAGAGCACGAATGCCCTAAAGCCAACATAAGCACTTAGATTTATCTAGGTCATCCACTAAGAGACCACTATGTACAGATTTGCTGAAGCAAAGTCCATCAACTAGAGACAGCTAGGAGACTTGCTTCAAAAAACACACTTTTTTTTTTTTTTCCCAGAAAACACACCCATACAGCTTCGAAAAACAAACCAAACTATAGCCTTAGTTGGAGACACTGTCATGGCTCCACGACAGCAGAAGACAAAACCAATCACACTACGAAAATTCCAGCTTTCAGCTGTATTACCTGCAGAAATCAGTATCTCAAATGTACATTATGAACTTCCAGATAAGCAGAGTGAAAATAAACACACTGTTGAAAAATACAGTACACTGCTCACGTCTTAACTTTTCAAGAAAAGCTATTACATAATTAAATTTATCCTGAGCTTCTGAAAAGAAAACAGGATTATTAATTACCTATCCCTGCTCTTTGCAAACAGGGGCATGGTTATGTTTCAGACATCTCAAAAAGTGGGGGAAAAATGCCAAAAATGAATAAAAATGACAAAGTGATTAATCTAATATAGGTTTGAGCAGTATGCTCTTAATTATGAAGGCCTGTTACATTTTCTTAACTGTACTCCTGTCTTCAGCTATTTTATAAAACCTCACTGAATTTAGGATGACAAAAATAGTTTACTGTCACTTAAAGTTACCTTTTATTTAGATAATTTTTATTAGGTAATTTCTTGTGTGTAGTATTTTAAGTCTGTTATAACATCTAATAATATTTTAATTTCAAATAAAAAATCTCATCTACAGAAGTCGAAAATGATTTAGAAGTTTGAATGAAATAAGACAAATTAATAAGGCATACAGAACCAGAATGAAAGGAAAACACAATCTTCACAATTCTTAGTTCCATTAATATTTTTAAAAAATTATTGTCCAATAACCAAATTTCCAAATTCAAAGTTAGAACCTATTCATAAAATCCTGATTCCTCACTAGAACTGAATCTATACATTTCTAAAGCCTCTTACAAAAATGTATTCTAAAACCGATTCAGGATCAAAAAAAAGCTTTCATGAGCGGGTTTGAACACAAGTTCATATCTAGTTCATATCATCAGTCTATCAAAAGACCATATCTAACACAGTATCAGATGCATATTTTTCTGATACTCTTTCAATGCACTTAAATTTAGTTAACTTTTACTGTGACTTTTAGCAGACTATTGATATGGAGACTTTGATCATAAATAGTCATATCCTACAAAATATCTAAAAACCAGCCAAAAGGCAGTGAAAAACATTTTGTGATAAAGAGAATGTGAAAGAACGAAAACTCAGTGTCACCTTCATCAGCATTCTCATTAGCATTGCCTCTATAAAGACAAAAGGAAGCATGTCACAATTTCTAAGCAAACCACACATTTTAACAGTTTCTACTTATAGTCTTCTGGATGCTTTTGAAAGTTCTGCCCAAAGAATTTGTGAAGTTTTCTTTAAAAATGATGATGATGCCAAGGAACCACAATTTGCTTGACAAGGTTTCCAGACCTACAACCAGTCTACATTTTTACCTAACGTTATTGTTGGATGAATGTGGAGTTGTTCTTGGAGGAAAATGGCAGCCTGATGGACCAACCATACCAGACGTTGGAGTCAGCACGTGGTGCAGAACAAAAGGTTACTTGGAACCTGCGACCTAAGGGAAGATCGACGGAGCCTGACAACAACCAATCAGAAGAAAGGCTCTAGCCAATCAGATGAGACGGGAGTGTGGGCGTGCAGGAAAGGAACTGGTATATAAGGGACAGCTTTGTTTCAATAAACTGTTTTTTTTCAGGTTGATTCACATTAGATCGCTCTGAGCCCACGGTTTTTTCTCTCCTCAGAATGAAGATCAGTTATAGGTTAACTAATGCTGCCAATTTGTGTACAGCTATACCTATGCTATTTTGCAAGAGAGGGAAATAACAGTAATTATGTTCCAATGAAACAGTCTATGGCTCTGTTTCCAGTGAAACAGTTTCACAAATTGCAGTCATACTTTCCTAAATTAGAAATGCCATCTGTGAGTAGTTTGAAACCTCTCCCCCCCTTTTTTTTTTTTATAATAAGAATGTGTTTGTTAAATTACCATGTCCTTACTAAGCACATTAGCTATATAAACTACTCATTTTGTTGACAATCTGAGGTCTTTAAAAATTCCTTTTGGAAAAAACTAAAAATGAAAATAAGTACAGAATCATACAGGCTGATCCCATGTTAAGTAGATAGTACTTTATCATATCAAACAACATTATTGAATACATAGCTGCTAAAATTCAGTCACTGGGTGTCTTGGGTATTACCCCTGGAAATTAAGCAGAAGCAAAGAATATAATGGATGAAGTCATATTTTTTTTTCCTGCCCTTTTAGTACAAAACTTCTAAATATTGTAATTGCAATAAGCGTATTTATTATTTTGACTCTTTTTTTTTTCACTATGTTTAACATAAGTTTCTTTCTAAAGTGAATCCGTAAATGATTTCATCTACTCTCATTTTAGACTACAGAGAAAATTTCAGAACATTTTTACATTAAAGTACTGTCATGGTTAGAAAGAACCCATTATCATTGTTTTTCCTTCTACCTACAGAAGAAAGAAAAAGGAGGGAGGGAGGGAGGGAGGGAGGAAGGAAGGAAGGAAGGAAGAGAGGGAGGGAGGGAGGGAGGAAGGAGACTGAGGAAAACCTCCTCTTCTTGCCACTATGTATCTCAAACGTAGTACTGCTACCCAGTGGGGTGAACTGGTAAAAAGCTGACTTGCATTTATGTTCATATTACTTGAAAGCTATGAAGCTCTGTTGCCTTCAAGTAAATCATTCATCAAAATAAATATGTCTAATTATGTTTCCCTAAATCTCTCAGCTTACACACTTTAGAAAACCATAAGGAATTCATAGGGAAATTCACACTCACAGGGAGTTCACAGTTTCCTGTGAACTGTGTTTATCCACAGAACCCCCACAAACAATAAAAAATATATATTTTCATTAACTTATGGACATCTGCCATTCAAATTTATCCTTCAAATTCGGTCTGTGTGCAGTCATGAAGCATGCTTAAATTACATACTTTTAGGTGATTCATATAGTCTGTGTGAAAGTCAGTAACAAAAGAATGGATAAACCTCTGAAACGTTGTAGTCATAACGTACAGAACAAAGCTCATCTTCTATCTTCAAAAAGGCTACCAAGCTCCTAACTTCAGCATCACAAATAAGTAACACTTTACTGTTTATTTATTTTTTATTATTTATGCCAAAATTTTATTTCTCACCTAAACAACAGAACACTCTGTTCTGATTATTCAAAAATCTTTAACACAAGCAAATTGCTATATTTAGGAAGGAACAGATGCACACTTGGGTACTGCACTGACAGTGAAGTGAACTAAGATATATACTACATGAAGAAGACATTTCTAAACAGCAGCCTTCCTGAGTGGTTTGATTTCCATGGAATATTTTTAAGGCAGTCCAAATTTACTAACACAAATCATAGTATACATTAAATTAAGCACTGAATTTTCAGATGAACTGGTCAATGCACTCTTTTGTGCAGTATGCAATAAGGTACATTCCTATATTTTCACTGCACAGTGAAATTCTTCTTTCTGTCATCTCCATGTAGGACCAATTTTCAACACCTCTTCTAACCCCCAAAGACACTCTTTTATACATTTTGTTTTTATTCGGCCTAAGTTCAAGATATTTTTATGCAACCCATAATTAAGGCATAATTAAGGCAGCTAACACTGAATATGATAGACCTGAAGCAATACAACACCATGCTAAAACTATATATTCCATCATAAGATACATAACATAACAGTCCAGAAAATCCAGTCGTTGGAGGTTTTTTGCAGACAAAAAAGAAAAATAGGTTCTGGCAATGTCAGAAATAATTTGCTTCCAAATAACTTCTGCTTTCAAATTCTGTTTACATTATACTATAAAGGCACATAGGAACACATTAAGATGAAACGGAAACCAAACTTAATCTGATCCAAAATATCTTGAATCAATTACAATTAGTTTGTGTTTAGATTTCTTCTTGAAAAAGAATAGCTGAGGAAATTTAGTTTTATCCAAAAAGAAAGCAAATACCTACATATGTCATCAAATAGAAAATACTTATTTACAGCACCTTGCATGGAGCTGGATTAATGCACTTTGCATGAAGCTGAATTAAAAACCAAAACTACTGTCTCCTGGAGCACATCCTTTCATTCAATCCAAAAAAACTCATGTCTAGCCAGAAGAAGCAAAAGAAATCCTTTTTTTTTGAATCTCTTCACAAGGAAGTATTTAAAGCCTTTTGAGTTTATTTTGATCTTTGTTACTTTAGGAAAGATGCCACAATGTATTTTTTACTGTAAGCCTCACTCTCCCACAACAGCCATATTACTCAAAGATCAAGTTCCAGAATCTGCTTTTCAATGGCATGCCTTCAATGTAAATTAAAAATTCGAGTGACCAGTGACTTACCCTGAAAAAGTGAATGATTTTATTTTGCAATGATATTACTGATAACTATACTGAAACAAGGATGTGTCACACCATTTCAGGTGAAGGCACAGGACAGCATAGCTCCTCTTTTTATTGTTTCCTAAGCTTACATGTGAATAGCAGGGTTTGCAAAGATGACAGATATTTTATTCCTAAATCTTAAGACAAATTTTGATATATTTGTCTGTTTATTAAAGGACTATAAATGTCTTGGTGCACTATCTACTTTATTTTTCAAGTTAGGTCCTTCTTGATTTTGGAAGTTGGGTTGGAGGGGTTGTTTGTTTTTGCTCATTTGGAAAAAAAAAAAAAAAGTGTTCATGTTATATTCATTCATGGATTTGAGTTCTCCATTTAAATCATCAAGTTGAAATCCCTAGAGGAAATTCAAAATCAAACCCTAACTACTTATACGTACAGGAAATTTCAATTCAGTTTTCAGAAATTCAAGGCCCACCTGTGAAACTTCATGCAGTCTTTGAAAATGTTGTTTTCCTGTGGCCAGTTAACCCTGCACCTATAATTTCTCCTCCTCATAGAAACTAAGAATCTTTCTCCTTTTAGCTGACAATTTAGTTTCTTCTTGGGATGTTTTACAGCATGTCTTTAATATCTGCCATGCAACACAGATTCCTGATTCACGATTAGAAAGCTCGGCACTGGAGAGAGTCTCTTTGCCTCATTCCTCCTGGAGAGGGAGCAGACATCCTTTTGACAGAGCAAGCCATAGATAGTGTAAAGGGACACGATAGGCAGAGAAAGATTGTTGGAATAAGCTTTCTTACTTCAAACACTATACAGGTTACACATGCAAACACACAAATATTTACATTAGCAGCCACATAAATTTCAGGTGAGGATGTGGATCATGCAGATAATATTTTTGCTGAGAAAGATCTTAGGAACAAAAAGACGAATGCTCAACATTAATACAATAAACTTGCAATTGCAACTTGAACAGCTAATTTGTACACATTCACTAATTTGCTGGGAATGTATTTCTCCATTCAGCCATGCCTTTTGTTGATTTCACCTGCACTTGTTTCACACACACAAACACCTCTCCCACCTTATTCGCTGTTTATTGACATTGTCATTACTAAGGATCTCCATAATCCACTAGCTTTATAAAAACACCGATTTGGAAACTTTGCATGATTAAATCAAACGTAGATCTTAGATGTTTTTTACCTGAAATTTGAAACCAGGTTTCAAAGCCTCATGCACATTGCTACTGCAGATTTTTGATGAAGCACTACCATGCTCCCCAGTACACAAGGGACATGGAACTTCTAGAGTGGGTCCAGCATAGAGCGGCAAAGATGATTAAGGGACCGGAGCATCTATCATACGAGGAAAGACTGAGCAAGCTGGGCCTGTTTAGCCTGCAGAAGAGAAGACTGAGATGGGATCTGATCAACATGGCCAAATACTTGAGGGCAGAATGTAAAAAGGATGGAGTCAAACTCCCAGGATTGGGTGGTGGCCACTGACAGGTATTGGGTATAAATTAAAACACAGGAAGTTCTATCTCCATATGAGGAAGAATTTCTTTCCTGTGAGAGTGACAGAGGCCTGGAACAGACTGCCCAGAGAGATTGTAGAGTCTCCTTCCCTGGAGATCTTCCAAACCCACCTGGATGCCACCCTGTGCCATGTGCTCTGGGTGTCCCTGCTTGAGCACAGGGGTTGGACTAGATGATCTTTAGAAGTCCGTTCCAACCTCAACCATTCTGCAATTCAGTGTTTCTGTTCTCAGTCACTGCATTCTTTGTCTCAGTCTTTACTGCTGGGCCCAGTTCCCATGTACAGAGAGAGACAGAGAACCAAGAGAGAGAGGGACTTTCCAATGGTCAAGCAGGATTGGGTTAGGGATTATTTAGGTGAACTGCACACCCATAAATCTATGGGCCCAGACGCGATGCCCTCAAGAGTGCTGAGGGAACTAGCAGGGGTTATTGCTCAGCCACTCTCCATCATCTTTGAGAGGTCATGGAGGGCATGGGAGGTACCAGAGGACTGGAAGAAACCAACATCACTCCAGTCTTCAAAAAAGGCAAGAGGGAGGAGCCAGGAAACTGCAGGCCGGTCAGTCTCACCTCCGTCCCTGGAAAGGTGATGGAGCTGCTCATCCTAGAGAACATCTCTAGGTACATCAAGGAAAAGAAAGTGATCAGGAGTAGACAGCATGTATTCACCAGGGGAAACTCATGTCTGACAAACCTGATAGCCTTCTATGATTAAGGGACTGGCTGGATGGATGATGGGAGAGCTGTGGATGTTGTCCACCTTGACTTCAGCAAGGCTTTTGACACAGTCTCCCATAACATCCTCATAGGAAAGCTTAGGAAGTGTGGACTGGATGAGTGGACTGTGAAGTGAATTGAGGCATGGCTGGATGGCAGAGCCCAGAAGCTGGTGATAAATGAGGCCAAGCCTGGTTGGAGTCCTGTGGCAGCGGTGTCTTGCAGGTGTCAATACTGGGCCCAGTGCTCTTCAACTTGTTCATCAATGACTTGGAGGAGGGCACAGAGTGCACCCTCAGCAAGTTTGCAGATTACACCAAACTGGGAAGAGTGGCTGACACTCCTGAGGGCTGTGCTGCCATTCAGAGGGACCTAGACAGGTTGGCGAGTTGGGCAGAGAGGAACCTCATGAGGTTCAACAAGGACAAGTGAATGGTCCTGCAGCTGGGCAGGAATAATTCCAAGCACCAGTACAGATTAGGGGTTGACCCGCTGGAAAGCAGCTCTGCAGAGAGAGATTTGGGAGTCCTGTTTGACAACAAGTTAACCATGAGGCAGCAATGTGCCCTCGTGGCCAAGAAGGCTAATGGGATCATGGCTGCATCAGGAAGAGCGTTGCCAGCAGGTCGAGGGAGGGGATCCTGTCCCTCTACTCTGCTCTGGTGAGGCCACACCTGGAGTACTGTTGCAGTTCTGGGCTCCCCAGTACAAGAAGGACATTGAGCTTCTAGAGAGTGTCCAGCACCATGAAGATGATTAAGGGACTGGAGCATTTGTCATATGAGGAAAGACTAAGTGAGTTGGGCCTGTTTAGTCTGGAGAAAAGAAGGCTGAAAGGAGATTTGATCAACATGTTCAAGTATCTAAAGGGGATGGTAGGGAGGATGGTAGCTGAAAAGGATGGTAGGGAGGATGGTCCTTCTTCCTGCCCTTTTTGACCCAGCAAGGTACAAGCCAGTCAGCCTCACCTCTATCCCTGGAAAGGTGATGAAGCAGCTAGTTGGGAATATCATTTTCCAAGCTCTACTTACCTTCTAATCAGACTGGAGTCCAGTACTGGACTCCCCAATGCAATACAGGCATGGAGCAAATGAAGTAAGTCTAGCTTAGGGCCACAAAAATGACTAAGGGAATGGAGCAATTCTCATATGAGAATTGGCTAAGAGAGATGGGATTTTTAGCCTGGAGAAGGCCCAGGGAGATCCTATATATAAGAACGATCTCTTATCTGAAGGGAGAGTGTCAAAAATGAGTAGACATGATCTTCTCAATGGTATACGACAAGAGGCAATGGGCAAAAACTCAAACACATGAAATTCCATCTGAACATGAGGAAAAATTTATTCAGTGTGAGAGTGTCTGAGCCCTGGAACAGGTTGCCCAGGCAGGCTGTGGAGTCTCCCATCCTTGTAATTATTCAAAAACCACTTGGACATAATTCTGAGTCACATGCTGTAACTGACTCTGCTTCAGTGGGGAGGTTGGACTACATATTCTGCAGAGGTCCCTTCCTATATCAGCCATTCTGTAATTTAAAATCTTTTTTCTGTTTGTTGTTGTTGTTGTTGTTTGTTTGTTTTTGTACTTTAAAAGAAAAATAGAGAAAAATGTGACTTCAAAATACCTTTTGAAGTGAAAAAAAAAATCTAATGAAACAAAATGATGTGGGAATTGTTTTTTTCGTTTGTTTTTGTAGTTTAAAAGAAAAATAGAGAGAAATGTGACTTCAAAATACCCTTTGAAGTGAAAAAAAAATCTAATGAAGTAAAATGACGTGGGAATTTCTCAAGCAAAGTCAAAACTACTGCCTGAAATCAGCCCAAACTGTGTTTGGGGCAAAGATAAAATTTTCCTGGAAATTTTAATTCAAATGTCTGTATATTCTTTCCAAAGGCTACCTAGATGAAGCACTGTAAAGAGATTTAAAATCTATTCCTATCCATAAAAAATAAATGCTTATAGTTTTGATTTTCATTGTTAGTTGTTAAGCCATCCTGCCAGAACCAATGAGAACTGGATAAATAGTCACAATACCACACTAAGTTTTAGGCTTACAAGCCAATTTTACTGTGATTTCTAGCAGAAATCACAATAGTTTCACTGACAGCAGTGTATCTGAACAGAGATGAACTACTACTCATCAAATGAGAATCCAGTCCTACTTTTATTTTCTTTTTTTAACCTACAACACATATAGTTCTCCTGGGCAGAAATAACAGTAAATCACTTTCACCAGATGGTATGCTTCACAATGAGTCAGAAACTGTATTGAACAAATAATATAATGACTTGTATTACAACTTTTAACTCAACCTCTCCTGCAATGATCCATGCAATAGAGAGACAAGTCTTTCAAAATCAGCATTTTGTATCAACAGTAAGATTTACGTAGTTATTGAAAAACAAAAATGAGAGCAATGGGAACAAGAGTATACAAGGTGTACTTCTATCACATTCAGTAGCAGTAAGCTTTACTTACTAAGTTTTATTTTGCATTAACAATATTTCTTGTATAACTCTTATATTTCTCTTGAAAATAATACCATAGTAATATCAAAACACAAAACACATGGTAATATCAAAACATTAGAAAAAAACTTTATCTTGAAGCCAAAATAGTATCATAGAGTGGGACTTAAATGGAAACAAAAGACCAATAATAAATGATAATTTTTGAGCTGTAGTTGGGAAGAGTTGAAAAGAATAAAAAACTTATTTTTCTCAATGATTATGCATTTTCTAAATTTAAATACTTCTGCTCCAGTAATGACATGATCCAATTCCCTTGCTTAACCAAACAAAGAAACCCATTTAAACAGCGGGGTGTCCCTGCTGGAGCAGGGGGTTGGACTAGATGATTGCTAGAGGTCCCTGCCAACCTCAGTCACTCTGTGATTCTATGATAGAATCTGTGTTATAGATTTTAAGTTGTTTTAAACCACGATTCTTACATGAAAATTTTCATTTATCTTGAGTGTTTCATCCAACCCAAAGGAATTACGGTAACATTTCAACATAGTAGACAGATCCTTTCTTATTTAAATCAAAAGATAATATGGTGGGATCAGTCATTGATTTTATATAACTATAATGACTATAACAACTATAATACTATATAACCAAAAATCTACATCACTTAACAGCTATATTATCATTCAGTATAAGTATTCTATCCATTTAAAACACAAGAAAAAATCAGTTAAGTCCTTTTCATATACATAAAATACTCCATCATATTGGCTAATAATAAGAACAAAATCATAAAATTTGAAATTCTAGGTTACTACATAGAATATTGTAAGTATGTACAGGTCATCAAATGTAGCCACATTAAGGTAGCCACAAAGCTTCTTGTGCTGTATCAAGATATTTTTGATTTTTCTATGGTTCACTATCAAAACTATTTTTGTTTAGCTTAGTTAACAAAGCTGCAAGATTTACACTTTGAGCAATAATACAGTAGCAGCCACAATGTTTGCAAATAGAATTTAAAAAAAAATATTCTGTCATAATCACTATACAACCAAAACTGTGAAACATTTTGTTGATGTGCTTGTAGAACAGTTCTACATGCATGAACAAAAGACATTAATTATATATATCCTACCCTTATTCAAAGAAGGCCCTCAAACTACTGCTGCAACTGTGCTACTAACACTACCATGGAAGTGTTTTTAAGCCCAAGCACGTGCTCAAACCTGTACTAAGCCACTTCCCTGTTTTTAATCTTTAAATTCAAATACTGATTATGAAATAAAAGTGATGACTTTCAAGCATTTTGAAATACAAATTAGGACACATCTGATAATCTTTGGAATCTTCTATGACATTGTAGATAAAACATTATCAAATGTATTCAAAGTAATCAAACTATTTCTTCAATCACAGAACAAATGAAGTGGTCATTTACAAAATAATTCTTATATTTCCGTGTTTTGCGGGGCTTTTTCATTTTTTTCACTTAAAAATGGGGTACTCATCTTCAAAAAATTTTTCAACAAGATGCTGAAAACATAAATGTGACAGCCTCCTTCTCCTGCCACAGCAGAGTAGAAAATGTGAGCATGTTCTTTTACAGCTGTAGCTGAAAGGAAGGCAAAAAACGAAGTCAGGGAAGGATGCTTGATTCAAGTAAAGATATAGAAGAGCCTTAGGCACAACAGTGTTTTCTTATACTATTAATATTACTCATCTAGCACTAAAAGAAAATGACTCATTTTAAGACTCTTCTGTTGTTATATTGTAGCCTATACGATATCTTTGACAATTTGCCCACAGTCCATTCACTCTCTTTTAAGACATTCACTAATTCAATGAACTATACTAGAAATGCGTACAGAATGAGGTTAATGCTCCAAGAACTGGAGAGACACACAGGGTTGCTAAGTCAGGAATTAGTGAACAAATGATTTCCCTGATATACATGTGAATAGTCTACTAACACAATTCTTAAGACAAAACAGCCCCTACTCTTGCCAAGCGGACACAAACCCATTATTATCTACGCATCATGGGATAAAAAGCAGGAAAAGTTCCCATCCTCATGTATCTCTTTTAAAAACTTGATTACTGAGCACCAGTTTCACTGCCCAGCATGAATAATTCTCACTACTGCATTCTTGAATTCTAGGATATGTAAAGTGACGTGCTCTTGAACTGGTCATTACCACATAAGCATTACACTCAGGTTTCCAGAAGACTTATACTGAAAATGAGGGATTATTACACAAAACTGTATTTTACTTATTTCTTTAACAATCCTCCAGGAATTGAAATTATCAAGATTAGTTATGTGTATCTTCTGCAAAAAGCATTTTCTTCTAACTCCCTCTCAAGAGTAATTTATGATCATACACACACAAAAAATTGCAGATTTTTTCAAATGATAATTTCACAACAGTAACAAGATTAAGTAATTGTAAAATGAAACATCAACTTTGGCTTGAAAAATGTCTAACCAATAATTTCAGTCAGAAGAATTAAAACATTCCCAAGCAAGCTACAAAGGAACAAAATCAGTTCAAGTTGTATGCAGCCATTAGACAACTGTATTCCTTTACTGTGTTATTTAAATAAATTGGGATACCCAACAGGCCTGAAGCCCCAAAGTGCCAGATCACCATAACAACAACAATAACAAGAGCAGCAACAACGAAATGGTGAAACAGAACACAAAAGGTCCTTGCTACCATAGTGTATTTCAGACTTAGACTTTGAAAAGGTGCATAATGCAAAAGATGATAGTTCCTACTTGTTTATTTTTACAGATTGTTGCTGCTGATGGCTTTAGGTCTTCTTGGTTCTTGCATTTTGTGCTGAATCTTTAATAACAGTGCTGTTGCTGTGGTGCTAGATGAAGTACACCTTCTGTACTGGGGGTGGAGATGTTACATCAGTCTGCCTATTTATATAAGAGCATTTACTGAACACTATCAACCATATGCCTTGCCACCAGTCACAGGATAGAAGGGATTAATCCTCTTTATTATCTTTCTGCTCATTATGCGCTAGGCTGAGGGCTCAATTGCCTACATTGACAACTGAGCAATTTAAGATTAGAACTGCTAGAACTGCAACTAGCAAACACAAGATTACACGGTCACCTTCCTGTCAAGAAGTAAAATGTATGGACAGACTCATGTGCTGATTTCCAAAAAAGATGTTGCTAACACAGAATACTTTTAGAATATTTTAGAATATTTTCTTATAACAGCCTTTCTGTTTGACACCTTTTATTTACCAGTGCTGGAACAGTGTGTTAAAACAGCATGTTTCTCCTCTTAAGTACACTAACCCAGAAAATATGGGGATTCCTAGGGATTTAGCTTGCCTCAGAAACTACTTTAGTCAAATTATATTCTCATGTGCCACAAAATCCAAAGCAATGGCAATTCACTATGGCATCTGACAGTGACTAAGAAGAATATTTGAAAAAAAAAAAAAAAAAAGGAAAATGTAACAATTTACAAAGTCCATAGAGCAGTGCCCTCTAGCGACTGACAGCATAAAATTTTCACTAGGAAATAGAGTAAATAGTATGAGTAGCATTAGTCATAAGTAAGCTTCTTTCTTACCTTTCTAAGCAAAGATAGGAAAGAATTTACTTTCCTAATCTAAGCAAAATATTCACATAACAAACTGTAAGGGGAGTAACTAGGTATGTGTTTAGGCATATATCATCTAAAGATAACTCAAAATTTGTATTACAAAGGGAGAATTCTCAAGATAGAAGTTTCACAGGAAGAATCTACTCATATTCTGCAACTACAATGTATTAGAGGAAGTGTTAATATTTTCAGTACTCTGAAGAATAACACAGAAAAAGGAATTCCAGTCAGCAATATCTTTGTTGTTACCTAGAGACACATACTAACAGCCATAAACAGAATGAAAGTACAAGAAAAAGAAGAAGCAACATATATAACAGGTATAAATTATCTTCCTAAAGCTGCAGAAAAAGATCCTGTTGGTAATCTTAAGTAACACTAGCTAGTGCCTACTTAGAAATGAAACCTTGACTATAGCAGTAAACATTCTTATGCAAGCACGGGATTTTTATAGAACAACTACAAATCAATCAAATGTCATGGTTTCAGGATTTCAAAAAACTGCAAAAATATATGCAAGAACTCTATCAAAATGAATCTACATGAAAAAATGTGTTATTTCTGCATGTATAAACACAGATTCGTAAAGTAGAATTTAAAAGAGCTTAAAAGTCATGTGTCAATGTCTTCACTGTAAATTTTAATAAGACTTAGTATTTTAAATCCCCCTGGAAACTTCAAAATTTGGTCTAATTGTTCTAATTTAATTCAGCAGATTTAAATATGCAAATATTCTGTTTTTTTCGTGCAATTTTTCATTTGTTTCAGAAAGACTGAAATACTAAAAAATTACAGTGCTTTGTCAACTGTAAAATCTGCCCATAGAAGAATATATGGTAATCTGCCATGAGTCCAAAGGCATTGATTTCCTTAGACGTTAATAATCATTTTAAAATGAGGGGTAACATACATCATCATATTGTACTTAATACATTAGAAAAGTTTCAGCAGTTCAAGCTTTATTTTGATGGTTGCTGAAGAAGACATATCAATGACACAATTGTCCCTAATTGACTTTGTTTGACATTTTCTTTGAGGATGCACTAGGAATTTACCCATGTATTCACTTACACAACCAGTTGTTCTCCTTTTCTACTTAAGTGTGACTCGGAAAGACTCGTAATGTGTTCTGATAACAAATGGAAAACTTCATACATACACGAGTTATCTGCATATCCTTTTGTATCTAATGTACTGGAACACCAAATGTTTTAGCATTTCAAGAAGATCTATGAAATATTACTACCCTTATCAAGATGTGAAACCAATGACCAAGAAAAAAGAAAAAAAAACAAAAACAAACAAAACCAAAACAGCAACAAGAACAACAACAAATGAGCTCCTTATAAAACATATGGTATTCATCACTGCCTGACTTTAAATTTTTCTTACTTCTCATCACCAATGTCTCTGGTACAACAGAACCAACCAGAACCAACAGAAGTACCATCCGGCAAATCCATATATGTTTCAAGCAGGTGGATAAAGTCTCTAGCTATTTCAGGTCATCAGTTTCCTTGCAGATACTGCTTAACATGTGGATATAGTATCTGTAACCTAGGTAGCACATTTAAACTATCACCACTGGTTGAGGAGGACTGGGTTAGGGATTATTTAGGCAAACGGGACAACCATAAATCTATGGGCCCAGATGGGATGCACCTGAGAGTGCTGAGGGGACTGGCAGGGGTCATTGCTCAGCTGCTCTCCATCATATTCAAGAGACCATGGAGGGCGGAGGAAGCGCCTGAGGACTTGAAGAAAGTCAGCGTCACTCCAGTCTTCAAAAAAGACAAGTGGGAGGACCTGGGAAACTACAGGTCGGTCAGCCTCACCTCCGTCCCTGGAAAGGTGATGGAGCTGCTCATCCTAGAGAATATCAAGGAAGTACATCAAGGAAAAGAAGGTGATCAGGAGTAGTCAGCGTGGATTCACCAAGGGAAAGTGGTGTTTGGCCAACCTGATAGCCTTCTACGATGAGGTGACTGGCTGGATGGACAATGGGAGCTGTGGATGTTGTCCACCTTGACTTCAGCAAGGCTTTTAACACAGTCTCCCATAAGATCCTCATATGGGAGCTCAGGAAGTGGGGCATAGATGAATGAACAGTGCGGTGGATTGAGAACTGGCTGGATGGAAATGCTCAGAGGATTGTGATAAATGGGGCTGAGTCTAGTTGGAGGCCTGTGGCCAGTGGTGTCCACCAGGGGTCAGTAATGGGCCCAGTGCTGTTCAACTTGTTCATCAAAGACTTTGATGAGGGGACAGAGTGTACCGTGAGCAAGTCTGCAGATGATACAAAACTGCAGACACTCCAAAGGGTCATGCTGCCATTGAGAGACATCTAGACAGGATGGAGAGGTGGGCAGAAAGCAACCTTATGAGGTTCAACAAGGACAAGTGCAGGGTCCTGCACCTGGGCAGGAATAACCCCAGGCACCAGTACAGATTAGCAGTTGACCTGCTGGAAAGCAGCTCCACAGAGAGGGATTTGGAAGTCCTGGTTGACAACAAGTTAACCACGAATTGACAATGTGCCCTCATGGCCAAGAAGGCCAATGGGATCCTGGGATCCCACTGGGAGGAGTGTTATCAGCAGGTCAAGGGAGGTGATCCTCCTCTACTCAGCTCTGGTGAGGCCACACCTGGAGTACTGGTTGTAGTTCTGAGTTCCCCAGTGCAAGAGGGACATGGAGCTTCTAGAGAGGGTCCAGCATAGAGCCACGAAGATGATTAAGGGACCAGAGCATCTACTGTGTAAGGAAAGACTGAGAGAGCTGGGTCTGTTTAGCCTAGAGGAGAGAAGACTTGAGAGGAGATCCGATCAGCATGTACAAGTACCTTAGAGGAGAATGTAGGGAGGATGGGGCCAAACTCTTCTCCATGGTGGCCTGTGACAGAACAAGGGATAATGAGTGCAAACTGAAACACAGGAAGTTCCACCTCCATGTGAGGAAGAATTTATTTACTGTGAGGATGAGAGAGCACTGGAAGAGGCTGCTCAGAGAGGCTGTGGAGTCTCCTTCTCTGGAGATCTTCCAAACCTGCCTGGATGCGATCCTGTGCCATGCACTCTAGGTGTCCCTGCTTGAGCAGGGAGGTTGGACTACATAATCTCTAGAGGTCCCTTCCAACCTCAACCATTCTGTGATTCTGTGACTACAATACAAATTTGTGACACCTCTACAAAGATAAGAAGCTTAATGATCGTATATGTAATTTCTCCCTACGCTCAGTAAAGCTTAGATTTACGAGCTTAACAAAGAGTTGTCTCTAAAATGCTAGCTGTAGAAATAGCTCCATTTAGTTTATAAGATGCATCAACTCTGGAAAACAAATAAAAAAAAATCTTTTTGTTATCTGCATTTGTGAAGATCTTCATAACTTCTTCATAATCTTCATAACTTCTGCATTTCTCATCTGACCAATATTGAAATAGGGAGGCTGAAAAAGCGATAAACCCGTTTTAAAGTTAAAATTATTATTAAGCAGTATTCAAAAATTCAAATCTTTACTTTAGTGTTTTTTCATCCAATATCAGTGATGTAGCACACACTAAGTGATTTTAACAAGATGTCACTGTAGATATTTGGAGGATACAGTCTTTCCACACCACAAAGTAACATCTCAGCAGGTTTTAAGGAAGATTACAAAGACTAGCCAGTGACAATCAAACAAACATGTAAGCTTATTTATGTTAATGATAATAGTTTTATTTCAGTCCAGTAATCTAGATAGCACATCTAAATTGATAGTTCATACAGCCTGATGTCTTTTCTTTTAACTAATATGAATGCCTTCAAAGAAACAACGAAAATCCTCACAACACAACAAAGTAAACATTTAATATGATGAAATGGAAAAAGATTATGATTATTATTATTTATGATTATTATTATTTAGAGGACAAACTTAAGTTAATAAAATTGTTGCCCCCCCCCCCATCTCTTCCTAGATCTCTTCATCTGGTCAGCTCTTCTTCACTGTCTACACAGAGACCAATGTGATTTGATTTAAACTGAAATACAAAAGTAGAAAGAAATTTTTAAACTATTAACTAATTTAATGAAAGAATGATGAACTTCTCCTGTAAGATACAAGTGATGGTACTCCTTCTTACTCTTAAAGACATAATATATATCATATGTTATCTGTTAGCTCAATGTAAATCTTGGTGCACATGAACTATTATATGGCATCACTCCTCCAGTCCACCTAATCTGTTATATTTTCTTTGGTAGCAGCCATACATTTCAGAAGAAGGAGCAAGATGCCTACAACAAGACATCTACAGCATATACTGAATGTATGTCTTGCTCTGATACCTAAAAGCTCTAAGCCACTAAGCCTCTACATCTGTAGCTTACAATTTCTTCATTTCCTGGATAAATTGACATACATCACCATTGGGAACCATGGTGTTTGAACATTAATAAGAAAAGGATTTTATCCATAATCTAGAAATTACTAGAATTTAAATTATATATATTTACAAAAAAAAAAAATCTGGAAATTCTATACTAATTATATATGTCAACATACAATTTACCGTAAGGCATCAGATTTTTTTTTTCCCATAGGCCTTCTGGCAGAGAGTTTCAGTCAAAACAATTATCACTATGACTAGAAAACACCAACACAACTTTAAAGTAAGTGTGGTTCAAAGTTTGTGAAGTGTGGTTCAAACTTTCAAAAATGGCTGGCCATGCAGATTGAAGGAGGCCACAAACTTGGCTGATTCTCTCTTTCCCAGAGTCACTGGCTGGCACAGACTGCCCTGGTTCTTTTCCCTTTCAAAACTTTAGCACTTGATGACAAGCACCCACAAAGACTCTCTGCTCTTCAATGGGATGTCAGTTGTTTCACGTCCATGTGAAGGTTCTCAGGTGCTGACTGAAAAAGTCTCATAAACTCGACACCTTCTCCTCCTTGAATTTATGAGCAAAGAATAAACAGCATTTCTGGGCTCTTCTTCCTATGGACCTTATTTCTCTTCTCTCTCTCTTCAAGTTAGCTGTTGCCTTAAGGAGCCCACCAGGATAATTGAAACTACCAGTTGCTAGCTGACAGATTTGCCACAATTTCTCTGTCTAATGAAGCTGAAAATATACTTCACCCAAGGAATGTTTGAAGAATGATTACAGACTTCAGTAATATATACAAATATTTATACAATTGTATGTTAATTCAATTTAAGAGTAGATCGGACATTAACTGAAGGATTCCTGAAGGTATCCTGAGTATTTTGGGTTGTTTTAAATAATATTTTAAAAGTCTGAATATTCTTTTCTCTTTCAAAGATGTGAACTGTACCCATATAATTTTTCTTTCTACATGACTTCACTGTAAAAAAATCAGGCTGTAAATTAATTCCTGACATAATTATGGGTTTGCAGACATTCATATTTCCCTGGGTCTGTAAACAGTGTGAATTAGTGTTCAAATAAACTGAAACTAAAGGCACTAGAATTAGCTGACATTCACTGGTGTTTCCCACCAGACAGCCATAACATCAATAAATAAATAAATAAATAAGTAAAAGCATCCTTCCTGAAGTAATTTACACACACAGCCCAGCAACAACAATCAAAACATAACGGGCTTTATGATTCACTACTATAACAAATTAATTTAGTCCCACTGTCCACAAAGCTTCAATAACTGCAGTAGGAGCCTTTTCTTTTTACTATATTGAAGGAAACCCATTGACATCACCCAGTTCTAAAGTCAAACTGTAAAGGCGATCTTGGAACAGGATCATAGAATCATAGAATCATAGAATGCTTAAGGTTGGAAGGGACCTCTAGAGGTCATCTAGTCCAACCCCCCTGCACATGCAGGGTCACCTAGAGCACGTGGCACAGGACTGCGTCCAAGCGGGTTTTGAAGATCTCCAGAGAAGGAGACTCCACAACCTCTCTGGGCAGCCTGTTTCAGGGCTCTGTCACCCTCACTGTTAAGAAATTTTTCCTTAGGTTCCTGTGGAACTTTTGGTGCTTCAGTTTGTGGCCATTACCTCTAGTTCTGTCGGTGGCCACCAGTGAAAAGAGACCAGCACCATCCTCTTCACTCCCTCCGTTGAGGTACTTATAGACACTGATTAGATCCCCTCTCAGCCTTCTCTTCTCCAGGCTGAACAGGCCCAGCTCCCTCAGCCTCTCCTCATAGCGCAGATGTTCCAGGCCCCTGCGCTGGACTCTCTCCAGCAGCTCCACATCCCTCTTATACTGTGCGGCCCAGAACTGGACACAGTGCTCCAGACACGGCCTCACCAGGGCTGAGTAGAGGGGCAGAATCACCTCCCTCGACCTGCTGGAGATGCTCTTCTTAATGCACCCAAGGATCCCATTGGCCTTCTTGGCCACAAGAACACACTGCTGCCTCATGGTCAACTTGTCATTCACCATGACACCCTGGTCTTTCTCTGCAGAGCTGAACACAGGTTCTAACACAGGATCTAACACAGACTGAAGTCTCAGATCTCATGAAAGAGCAATGCTGTGCAAACGGTATTCAAAATGGGATGCAGAGTATTTTGCTTCATAACAGCATGTGAAGTTGTGTGCCATGACAAGTTGCTTACAGTTAGACATTCCTACAGAACTTAAACTCTGGAAAAAAAAATGACAGCATATTGGGCAGTTTGTTCTATGTACCAGGTTCAGAGCAACCTGTTTTTCCTAACAAGAACCATTACATTGAATTAGAGTCACTGAGCTAGTGCTAACACATAGCTGGGCCTAGGTTCATCATAGGAAGATCTCATTGTTGAGACCCATGTGCACTGTGAGTGGGAGTCTACACAGCAGCTCCTCAGAGAATCAAGAATAACTGAGGTTGGAAGGGATCTCTAGAGATCCACCCCCCTGGTCAAGCAGGGTTACCCAGAACACTGAAGAGGGTCTGGCCCCATCCTCTTGACACCCCTAAGGTATTTGTACAAGCTGATAAGATCCCCTCTAAGTTAAAATCCCCTCCCAGGCTTCCCTTTTCCAGGCTAAACAGACCCAGCTTTCTCAGTCTCTCCTCATAAGAGAGATGCTCCAGTATGCTCATGATCTTCACAGCCCTACACTGGACTCACTCCAGTAGTTTTATGTCGCTCTTGCCCTGGAGGGCCCAGAATTGAACACAGTAGTCCAGAGGTGGCCTCACTAGGGCTGAGGGGCAGGATCACCTCCCTCTTCCTCCTGGCAACATATTTTTTCATGCAGTCCCCAGGATAGCATTGGCCTTCCTGGCTACAAGGGCACACTGCTGGTTCATGGTGTTCCTCCTCATTTGCAGGACTCTGCTCTTGCCTTTGCTGAATTTCAGGAGATTTGTCTCCACTCACTTCTTCAATCTGTCCAGGTGTCTCTCAATGGCGGCTCAATCGGCTCCTAGCCATGTATCATCAGCAAACTTGCTGAGGGTGCACCTTGTCCCCTCATCCAGGTCATTGCCGAACAGTACTTAAGAGGAAAGTTGATTTTGTTATAAATGGTTCAAAAGAAACTGTCTTCTGCTGAGGTATGACACTAAGAATACATTATTTTTTAATTAAAAAATGTAAAAGTAGAATATACTTTTATTAGCAGCAATAAAATATTAATCACAATTTACTGTTGTCTCCATCCTAGTTAAGCAAAGTACAACATAACTACAACTCCATAATAAAGTAAGAATTTATACAGTCAAATCTACAGTTCATTTTAAACTCTGTTCATTCCATTGAAATGCATTAAAGTTTTATTATAGATGATAAGATTATGTCAGCCTTTTATATTTCATTTTTTCTTCTACAAGTTCTCATAACGTGTTTTTTGATTTTCAGAGGTAATGAGTTATGTTGCATGATTTGTATACTGAAAAGCAGTTTACTTTTAGGAAACAGGTAATTGGTGCATCAAATGAAAATGGTGATGCCTATTTCATTTAGTCACAATTAGTTAAATAAATGTATGGGAAGTACGGTAGTATTTGGCTTTCTCTTGCAATCTTTCTTGTCTATTTTGAAGGAACTAAGAAAAAGAAAAAGATTAGCTAAAGCTCTTACTCAACAGTACAAGCCAGCTTAAAATAGACCCAATTAAAATAGCTTATATTTGTTTCAATGCATATTTATTTCTATTTCTATGTAATTAGGAGTATTTTGAAAGGTAGGTTAAATTGCTCAGTAATTCCATTTCATGGTAAAGATGTTCACTGAGTATCCATGCTGACCTAGAATAGCATACATAATAAACATGAAGATGAAAACACAGTGTATCTATCTGTAACAAAATATGCCTACAATCTACTGATGAAGATGTCTGTTTTGAGTTTCAAAGAGAATTAGAGGTTAGATTTTAATCAAATAACAACTCTGATAATATGATTATTTATATTCTTATGAATATAAATTTGAATTATTATGAACTATTCCTTCAAACGATAGTTGCTGAAAGGAAGGATAAAAAAAAAATAGGTTTTGCATTTTATCAACAAAAAGTGGGTCATTGAAATGTGATTATAAAACACTGATAACAATTTATCTGCTGTTTCCTCTATCTAGAGATTTTCATCATTAGGAAACAGAATTATCCTCAGGAATCAAAAGGCTTATTATATGGCAAGCAACCTAAACTCTATGCTCTATGGAGCATAATTTTGGGGAATAACATTGATATCTCAGTAGAGCAAGCATTGACAGGTATGTTGCATAAACATAAGGCTTGAGGAACAGGCTTGATTTCACTTAATTCGCTTTTATTGAGTTCATACTTTAATGGTTTTTTTTTTTTAAACAACTGTTACCTTTTTTTTCCAGAAACGATGAAAACAGCTCATATTTCTGCCTTTCAGATTATGGGGGAAAGTCCCCTGAGACTGGTTGAAAGGGCATGAACTGAAAATATTTTGAAAAATAAACAGTTAAACTAGTAACTGTACTAACTAGAAATGATCGATAACTTCCAAAGATTCAAAATTAGACATAACTGTAGCTAAACGAGTCTTGTAAAAGGAATGTCAATCAGTGAATCATTAGAAGTTTTTAAGAGATAGGATTTTCTTGAAGGAAGGTCCTGAATAACTGTGGAGGATCTAACTACAATGCATGAAAGCTTAAGAAACCCTTTGGGAAAGGATAATGAAGGAATACACATGCTTAGTACATGCATGAGTTAGCTGAGACACTTAATTTTCTCTCATCTGGATTTTTAACTATGAGAAACAGCTAGAAGAAATTCCTCCTGCTCACACAGGATGAATTGAATGAACCAACAGATGACCTTATGCCACGCCTTGTGAACTTCATGAGCCTTTTTTAGTTTCATTACTGTGTTTGAGTTGGTCAGAAGACAAGCTAAAGGCAGAAAACTAGCAACAATCATCTCAGCATGAATTATAACTAGGGACTCTCTTAGGATCCTCACTGATAGCCTTAATGATAACCACACCCACTTTGCATTTATGTTATTCTAACAGCATTAATATATGAAATGATATAAAAAAACACTAACATGAGAGTTACATTTTCAGACTCAGCATAGAGTGGCTATTACTCCAAAACAAACACCCTCTTACATTTCATCCTTAAAGCAAATGATCTGGCTTCCAAACTACAAAGGGCAAGGATACCAAAATGCACAGTATTCACTTGCACTAGCATGTCAACCTGGTACTGAACACAACACTTGCAGACAGCTGAATCAACTGACAAGCTTTTGTAATATTTCTCTCACTGCTGCTATGTGGGAAACATTTCCACCTAGAGCCCTTTTGCAGAATGTCTAGATTCTAGAATAACATAAAATCCCCCATGTCTCTCATACTACTGGACGATAATGCTTGTATTTAGCCGATCACATCTTATTTTGTTCTATCTATCTAGGTGATATCCCCAGTTCCTCAAGAGGAATGCAGGGAAGTAAGAAACAGTTTTCAAAGATTTTCTGTTTACCCAAGGGAAACAATATTGATGTTTAGGTCCATAGAATAGCTAATGCCAAAATTTCAAGTGAGAAATGTAAGAACGTGGCATCGTAGCTGAGGAGCCAGCTGTTTTAAAGAAGAATCCCAAATCTCGTTTTGATCAGGATATTTACACACCCATCAAAGAAGCAGGGACATGCCCGCATCAGTGCACCTTTCTGTGCGCATGGTCTGCCATGTAGCAAAGCGGATCACGCAGCACTCTAACATCCATAGGGATGCACTTCCTGGAAAGGGTGTAGCCCCTAATGGAGGTTTGATCA
Source organism: Tinamus guttatus (assembly GCF_059628265.1). Lineage (NCBI taxonomy): Eukaryota > Metazoa > Chordata > Aves > Tinamiformes > Tinamidae > Tinamus > Tinamus guttatus. The sequence goes on along the minus strand of NW_028289120.1, from coordinate 51,576 downwards.
CATACAGCAGAGAGACTGAACGTGTCTTAATTGCGTGGTTTTCGCTAGCTAGGAGAAGCTCAGGAAAAATACATTCTTCTCTTCCATTTCACACTAAATTTTCCAACATAAATGCTGTTACTGTTTTTCCTTAAGGATGAATAAAACACCATCTATTTCTCATGGTATGCATATAGCAGCTTCAGGTTAAATCTTCTTAGACACACTTTACAGTGTAGATTCCGCAATCCCAGATGCGTCACTGCAGAAAGCAGGACAAGGCTTGAGAACTACTGCGTTTATGTTTTGCAGGTCATGGCTTACCTGCCTTCTTATTACATAAACCAATTTTCACCTCTGTGCTGTAGTTTTCACTGAAATTAAGAGGACGTTGCTCATTTTCATGACAGAGCCACAAACAAGCTCTGCTCCCCACTCCCTCCCGTGTCTGTCAAGTCCTCCAAGTTCAAATACGATTTATTTCCAAAATCTTTGGATTTCCCCTTTTTTTAAGCGAAAAGGGCTTACACCCAAAAGACCAGCGTTTTGAAATAGCACCATACAACAGCACTGCAGTTCTCTGTTTGGCAGAAAGCTATGCAGAAAAAAAAAAAAAAAAAAAAAAAAAAAAAAAACGCATTTTACGTTTAGACACAGGGAAAGAGGTGCAAAACGGCCAGCGGTTTCGCTAGGGACGCGCTGCCCGCGGAGCCCGGGCGCGGCCGCGCCCAGCGCGGGGACCCTCTTCCCCCAGGGGCGGCGATGGCGGCGCCGCCGTCCCCGCCCGCGGCCACCGCGCCACTCCTGCGGGAGCCCCCGCGGATGCGGCTGGACCCCGGGTACGCGGGGGGCGCAGAGGGGAGCAGGGCGCTGCGCCTCTTCCCCGGCACTCACCTCAGTGCAGCGCGCGCGGTCCCTCACGGCGGGTTGCGCCGCAGCCAGGGCTGCCGTCTGCCCGCCGCATCCACAGACCCCCTGCCGGGGCGGCGGGGAGGAGCGGCCAGGGAACCGCCGGGGGAAGCCGTGACATTTACCCGCGCGTGGGGAGGGTCGCGCCAGCCCCGCGGCGGTGGCTCCGCAGGACCCCCCCGGGTCGGGCGCGAGCGGCGGGCGAGGCGGCGGCGGCGGCAGCGCGCGGAGGAGGCGGCGGCAGCTCGAGGTGAGGGCGGCGGGCGGGGGCGGCGGCTCCGTCAGGGGCGGGGAGCGGCTCCTTCAGGGCTGCGGCTCCCGCACTAGCCGCTCCCGCCGCCGCAGCGGCAGCAGCAGCAGCAGCAGCAGCAGCACCGCGGCGACGGAGGACGCGTGCAGGAGTGGGAAACGGGGAGGCAGCCGTCAGCCGCCCCCCTGCCCTGAAAACCACTGTATCCCGAGGAGTTTGCGGGCTGCAGGGAGGCAGCCTCAGCCCTTTGCGGAGTCCCGGCGGCTTCTCCCCGCCCGCCACGCCGTGGGCAGGCGGGCAGACCTCCCCCCAACCTCGCCCCGCCGGCTCTCTGCGGAGTTAGAGCCTCCCTCGGCCGCCGCCTGCTCTCCCGGGGCTGCCGGAGAGCCCGCGGGGGGCGGCCGTTTCCCGAGCGGAGGGCGTTGCGGGGCAGCAGCAGTGCGGAGCAGCCCGGCGAGGACGGCCCGTGGGCTGCGGCCCTCGGGGAGCCGCCAACGGCTGCAGGACAGAGCGGGGAGGAAAGGAGTGACCACCCCCCCCCCCCGCCCCTCTCCGGGCGCAGTCTCCCCTCCTCCTCCAGGAAGCAAGAATCAAGTAGTAGCCCTAGAAGCCCGAACTCGGAGATGAAAAACAGCGGAAAATCACACCTCTTTTCATCGTATGTGCCTCCTTTCATCTTGCACAACCAGCTCCTGTATTCAGTAATGGTGCCCTCAACATTTGGTGTTTCCTTCTGTCTTCACCCCTGGTATAAGCCCTCCAAGAATGCTAATGCGCAAAAGAACAGCAGCAATCTACCTGCAGCCGCTGATGAATAAGAACCCAGGGCCTCTTTACCTTGGCTCCATCTGGCTGTGTGTATTAAACCCATTAAACTCATCTAGAATTACGTGCCACACAACTTACAGCGCTATAGAATCACAGGATCATTATGGTTAGAAAAGACCCCCAAGATCACCAAGTCCAACCATAAACCCATCCCCACCATGCCTGCCAAACCGTGTCCCTAAGTGTCTCATCTGCACGTTTCTTGAGCATCACCAGGGACAGTGACTGCACTGCTTCCATGGGCAGCCTGCTCCAAGGCTTCACCTCTATCTGTGTAGAAATTTTTCCTATTACCTATCCCTGAACCTCCTCTGGTGCAAGTTGAGGCCATTTCCTCTTGTCCTATTGGTAGTTATTCTGGAGAAGAGCTCGACCCTTGCTTCAATACGACCTGATTTCAGGTAGTTACAGAGAGCAAAATGTTGCTATGATGCTGTCTTCAATGAGAAACAAAAACAAATGGAATAATAAGCATTTATAATTAAATATCTGAGGTTTCCTGTAAAGTCCAGAGAAGAACCAACCACGAACAGCAGTTGGTAAAGCTATATTCATAAAATAAACTTTTTTTTCCTTGTGAATGAATTTTCAGAAAGAGCCACACAAGATTATTCTGTTGTTAGCAAAAGGATTTTTAAGAAAATATTGCTGTTTTTTATCTAATGTTGATAAGTCAGAGATAACTATTTTGAGGAAATTACACTGATTTTTTGTATCAGTGGAAATCATGTGGAATCACAACAAGATAAAGTATTCTATCTATCTACTCTATGAATGTACTGACAGCAAGATAAATGGAAGTCTGTCATGGATAGACTTTGTCATGAATACTCCTCTGGAAGGGAGATAATGCAGGATGGCTATACAGAGAATGAACTACTGCATACTAAATATAGAAACAGTAAAATAACTGAGGCTAACACTTTACCCATGGGAATTGTTTCTAAAGAAGTGATACTTGAAAAAAAAATCTCTTAAACTTTGCATTAATGTAGAGATTGAAACTCAAGAAAAGAGTGTCACCAGAGGTAACTTCATCATTTGTCTTTTAAAGTGATAGAAAACCTGAAGACATTTTCTCTATGTCATAAGTTCAATACACTCTACACACTCCACAAATCACAAAGGGAGCCTTTGCTGTAGGATACTGCAGCCTGAAAAGTTTGCCATTTGCTTTTGTTTGCAGGCCTAAAGAAGAGATGGAACAGCAACACACAAGAAGTCCAGGTTTTCATTAATGTTCAATCAGGTTACTACAAAAATCACTCAAGACAGTGAGACACTCTTTTGCTCTTAAAAAACTTCTAAAAATTCTGTTATCTCTATAAATCCAAAGAGCCTTTGAGTATGGATTCTGCATTGTAACTTTTTTTTTCATAAATCTTGGAAAAAAAAGGAAGTAAATTCATTGTAAAGAAGATTGGAACTATGCTTTTAAGATCTTTAAAACTTTTTGTTTTAAATAAAATATCTGAAAATGTCTGAAAACTTAAAAACCTCTTTTGCACTTTTTTAATGCGAGCACTTTTAAAAATTGCTCATGCTAGATTTCTCATATAAATTATTTCTAAAATTGAAAGAGAATTCAGAAACACATGTTTTAAAGCAAGGATCATTTCTCCAAATCATATTTTTTTAGATTACCACTACTTTTAACCAACTTGGTCTCCCTTGCTCCCTATTTTTATGTAGACATGATGTAGACATGATCAACACATGGATTGGGAAACATTTCACAGAATCACATAATGGTTGAGGTTGGAAGGGACTTCTAGAGATCTAGTCCAACCTCCTGCTCCAGCAGGGACACCCAGAACATGTGGCACAGCATGGCATCCAGGTGGATTTGGAAGATCTCCAGGGAAGGAGACTCCACAGCCTCTCTGGGCAGCCTGTTCCAGGGTCCTGTCATTCTCACAGGAAAGATGTTCTTCCACCTATGGAGATGGAACTTCCTGTACTTAACGTGAAATTAACAGTTGTTCTAGTGAGATAAAAGCTAGTTAGCTACTCACGGGATCAAATGAGACCATAAAGACTAAATAGCTGTTTCTGTGTGCTTGGAGTGATATCTCTGCAGAGTGTTTAAATCTTCTAAATCCAAGGGCAAGGCATAATGATGCTACTTAGCCTTACTAGTTACTAACATTGTGTATTAACACTAACAGCTGGGAGGGGTGGGGTGGAAACATTGCAGTTGTGCCAGAGATGATAGTCTTAATCTGCTGAATGAGAAGAGGACCTGTGCAAAAGGGATAATTGCATTTTCTTACTCATGTGGTTTCACTTGAAATTCACTAGTATAAGAAATACTGTTTGAGAATCATAGCGGCCATATATTGATGAGATCAAATCATGAGTTCTTTACCAAAAATACTGCTTTGTAAGTCTACATATGTTATGAAGACATGATTGTATAATTATATGCAAATGTATATATTTAAAAATATATATTTTAAATGCTTCCAATTGGAATATTGGAAATCTTTCTTAGCCATACCACGCTTTTCAGTATAATAGACAAACCCCACCCTCAGCTATTTATCAGTAAGGAAGTAGATTAAAAAAAAAGTTACTATCACTATATCACTACATCCTGTTAATAAATTGAGCCTGATGTATATTATGTCCTGCTTTCTTAATCACAGAGATGAATGTTTCAGCACATTATACTTTTAATCACTTTTGAAGTGCCCCATTTTATTAAATAATATTCAGGAGCCATGAATCATGTCTTTAGAAACTACTAATCAGAGATTGCTGCTCCCCCCCCCCTTTTTTTTTTAAAAAAATTATAGTTTTAGAAGAGACCAAAAAATTCTGGAGGAGAAGCAATATAATTTCACCCTAAATGCCAGAAGAAGGCCTAGGTAAATAAAACTTCTGCTCATTTACTAAGCATCTATTTCCCAAGAGCTGGAAGAATGTTTTTGAGATGGCATTTTTCCTCTTTTTCAAAATCAGGAAGACCTGAATTACATGCACCTCTGCCTGCATGGAAATGATACATTGTGTTGCATACATCTTTGCTAAATTCTTCAGATTCTCTTTTATTTGTATGAAAGTAGAGCGATAACAAGCATAAGTCTTCAAATACAAAGAATTATGAAAGCCTTTATTCTCACATTATCATGTCTAAACTGATTGTGAAGATAAGAAAGAAAACAAAGCCTAAATATATCTGAAAAAAATGCATATATGATGCATGATGGACATGGGGGGCATTAGTTACTTCAATTTTATTTAAGGGTTTTACAAATGTTGGAGGTAGAAGCCTTAGAGAAAATCCCTGAACTCTTCCTAATTCACTGATGCAATCATATGAAACTTAGCAAAAAAAAAAAAAAAGAGACTTTTTTCCTAGTAAAAGAATGTTTTCTGGATATTATTAAATTTATTTACCTTAATTTTTATAAAAACATAATTTCAGTAAAAATAATGTAACTTGCCAGTATGAAATTAGTGTTGGAGGTGAAGGTGTTGTGCATTTTCAAAATCAGCATTTTCCCTCAATGATTTCAATGGCCAGTTCATACTGCTTTGCTGTTCAAAAGATGTTCTGGCACACAAGTTATTTGTGGCTAATTTTATTCAATTTTAATACTTATCATGCACCCAAAACAGTGAAATAAAGAATTGTATTGATTGACAAGAACTAACAAATTTATGAAATCATATATATTGCTGGAGATGTAAGTAACTGAGATAGATTGACAGTGACATGTAACGTTACTTCTAAGTTTATTCTACATCTTCTGCTGACCTCTTGTTCAGCCTTGATAAAGGCCTTAGGTTACCTTTGCTGTTGCTTACAGTGTACACATACAACGTGAATAATATAAACATCATGTAAGAAAAAATGTTGTGTACATAATAAAACATCCTTTGAAATTACCTGAAAACCTCAAATATCTAGCACCCTATAAATACTTTAATCTAAACTTACTATCTAGAAGAAACAATTGCACACAGCAAGAATTTACAAGTGCTATAGTAAAATGAATAAACACAACTTATTTTCAGTGATACTTGTAACTAAATGACATTCAGCTGATATTCCATTTTTGATAGTAATTTATCAAATAATGCTGTTAATTTTAACAAAATTTGCATACACTCAGATTAATTAATTTCTCCAACATAGGACCACTTCTGCATCAAAATCCTTAACACAAAGAGAGAAAGATTCTGAAAATGTCAATATGTTGTATGGTAATTCTGTGTACACTAGACAGCAGAAAGCCAAAGCTTGTATCAGTCACATCTAGACCAACCCCCCTGCTCCAGCAGGGACACCCAGAGCATGTGGCACAGGATGGCATCCAGGTGAGTTTGGAAGATCTCCAGAGAAGGAGACTCGACAGCCTCTCTGAGCAGCCTGTTCCAGAGCTCTGTTACCCTCACAGTAAAGAAGTTCCTCCTCACATGGAGATGGAAATTCCGGTGTTTCAATTTATACCCATTACCCCTTGTCCTATCACTGGCCACCACCAAGAAGAGTTTGGCCCCATTCTCTTTACATTTTCTCCTCAGATATTTGCCCATGTTGATAAGATCCCTTCTCAATCTCCCCTTCTCCAGGCTAAACAGGTCTAGCTCGCTTAGTCTTTCCTCATACGATGCTCCAGTCCCTTAATCATCTTTGTTGATCTACGCAGGACCCTTTCCAGAAGCTCCACCTTTCTCTTGTACTGGGGATCCCAGAACTGCACCGAATACTCAAAGTGTGGCCTCACCAGACCTGAGTAGAGGGGCAGGATCACCTCTCTTGCCCTGCTGGCAACACTCATCCTGATGCAGGCCAGGATCCCATTGGCCTTCTTGGCCACAGGGGCACACTGCTCACTCATGGTTAACTTGTTGTCAACCAGGACTCCCAAACCCCTCTCCAAGGAGTTGCCTTCCAGCAGGTCAACCCCTAATCTTTACTGGTGCCTGGAGTTATTCCTCCCTGGGTGCAGGACCCTGCACTTACCTTTGTTGAACCTCGTGAGGTTCCTCTCTGCCCGACTCTCCAAACTATCTAGGTCCCTCTGAATGGCAGCACAGACTTCTGGTGTATTGGCCCCTCCATCCAGTTTTGTATCGTCTGCAAACTTGCTCAGAGTGCAGTCTGTCCTCTCATCCAAGTCATTGATGAATAAGCTGAACAGCACTGGGCCCATTACTGTCATCCACAGGGCAAATAAAATGGTCTCATCAAACCTCTACTATCAAAATCTGACCCTCCAAAAAGGAGCAGGCCACATCCAAAAGCTTGGTAGTCCCAGAAATCATCTATGAAAATGATGATTGGCCCAGAACAGAAGGCGGCCTTCCACCAATCTTTCTTCAATGAAAGTGTGACTGAACAAGTTCCAATGCCTGTATCCTTATACTATTTAATTTAGTAGTTCCTGTGAGCTTCCGTTTACCTTGTATGTCTTAAAATCCACAGTTATAGTTAAGGTAGGGCTGTGAGGTGCCACTTGATGATAAAGAGAAAATAGGCATTATTGCAGTTCCATAATCGATAGCCAGATGGTGTTACTAAGACTGAAAAAGGGGAGAAAATATTATATCGCCATGTCCGCTCTGCTTCACCTTTTCAGCTATTGATATGGAGTTGAAAATCCAGCTGTTTAGACATTACTCACAGTATAACAAGAAGGTTTTGGGGTACCTATTCCTGAAACAGCAACAGGTGTAAGTACTTCTAAAGTTTTATAAATTTGAAAGTACTTTAATATTTAAGCTGCAATTTTTAAATTAATTTATCTCAGAAAATAGTCAGATCTCTCTGCATCTAATAATAAAATATATATGTCTAATATATGGACACAAATCTTAAGCATTAACTCTCTAGAATGGAACTAATCAAACAATCACATAGGAGGAATGTGGTTTCAGTTAACACAATAACATCTGGAATTTTATTTGTAAGATAACTAGAAAAATTGCTATCTATTACTTCAAATCTGTATAGTCATTATTAGAAAATATAGCTGTGTTTACTAAATAAAAAGTTTTTTTTCTGTGAGAAGTTTTCTACCATTAATGTTTTAATTGTGAAAGTAATACGATGGTTTTAGTCATTAAATGAAAGTTGAAGCAGGAAGGACCAAAGTAAGAAGAACATGGTATTCTCTAAGCAGATATATTTTGCGTAATATTTAGGATGACATCAACTTCCATAAATAAATTTACAACTCAAGGACATAAATAATTACCTATCTACTTTCATGAACTGAATAGAGTTGTTCTTATTCATAAAATGTTGCCAATACTGCATATATTTTCCTTCAGATTTAACTATTAACAAATTATCATGAATGCCCTAAAAACTACACCCTGCAAATTTCATTTTCATTTTTCATTTTATTTGATGCTGCAGGAAGGGAAGGACTGGAGTTTGAGCTGCAATACTGCATGTTCCATGATACAAACCTTACGTTAATATCAGAAATTAAATTTACCTTTGCTTAATGCTTCAGGCACAAGCCATTTGTGAGCTAACTGCAGGAGTGCACTGTGTCTTCATCATGCATGTATTCTACAGCCTAGTGCATGACTTCAGCTTTGGTTTCACCATCAGTGAGCCTGCTTGGATTAATGTCAGTGCAGCACCTGAGTATATCTGCAGGACTTGAAGCATAGACACAAAGCATAGTTGTATCTATCTGAGACAGAGCTCCAGTAACTTGACTGGCTAGTATAGCAATTGTACTTGCCCATGTATAAAAGACAAGGCAGCCATAGCAAAGTACTCATCTTGCAGAGAGTTTATAAGACTAGTTTCTTTTTATCTGAGTTACTTTCATACTCATTAGTTTAGATTAAACTCATCAATATTGCCAGTGGCATCATTTGGGAGTTACCAGTGAAACATGTAGACAATTGAAATTTTGAGGATAGACAATCTATTTCAAATGCAGACTTCTTAGGTCATGTATACAATCTTAGAATCTGTCTCTCAATACTCTGTATGGCTCCCAATGTTGAGCCAGAGGTTTTCCCTTTTCTTAGTATACTTTTAAATGTTTCAGATTTGAATATTTATATTTTAGCGTGATCAGACCATTAGAAATAGAATTGAAACTGGCATTGGACTTAAGTTAAAAGATAGTCCAAGGGTATTGTCAAACACAGTTATAATATATTTACAAATTAATTTTATTTAAGCTTATTATTCACATGATGACTTAATAAGCACTTAATAAGACAAGTGCTTGATAGTGATAAAGGATTTCTGTTCCTGTATTTTTACCTATAGTTTCAGCTGAAGAAGGGATTGTACAACTGATTTCATAGCCCAGTGTTAAAAGTAAAAATTATTTAATTTACAAATTAGGTGGGTAGAATTGTACTTATCCAAAGAAGGATATTTTACTCAACATCTAGGGATTTATCAAAACATCCTTGATTTTGATATGCAAATAACAGATGACGCAGACACTGAAGAGGAATTGAGAATCCTAGGTTACAAACTGATGTTCTACCCCTCACCCCAAAACATGCATACATGCACACACAAACACACACACACACACCCCTAAACGATACAGCTAAATTGGATTTAACCTTCCCAAAACAGAATGCAGTGGGAGAGTTGGGGGATCCACTTCACTCCCATGAGAAGGGATACCAAAAATATTTTATTCAACTAGAAACTGCAGAAAATAGACAGAATCTGTATGAATCCACCTTTTCTTCTCCCCCACTTACCTCCTAAAGCTTTTTTTGAGTGAGTAACTCTGGCGCAAAACTCAAGTTGTCTAGCTTGTCAGTATGTCATTACCTGTGAAGGCTGATATTCATCAATTAATTAATTTGGATTATTTCAGATGCAGCCAGGCTATGTGATATATGCCTGAGCAAATATGTAGAGCTGCTTTTAAGTGTAGTTTTCATTCTATTAATAATTTGAATAAGACAAAAATTCATTTTTCTTCTTAAAAAAGCCTAAATAAAGGTAGATCTTTTTTTTTTTTTTTTTTTTTTTTTTTTTTAATCCCTGAAATTCTTTTAAACATAAGTGGAAGAATAATCTCTATTTTGAATTTTTGCTACATGAAAGGTACTGGAATGTTGACAATTTGTTTATTGGAGATTGCTACAGAAATTCTACTTCTAAGTAGCAATTTTTTCTTGTACAGAATTTCATACTACTACTAAAATGTAGTTTAGGAATTACTCCATGGTTTTGTATGAGAAAAATTGTTAATGAATACAAAGAAATGCCTGAGATGATGCTTCTCCTCTGCTCAACCCTAGTGACACAAGACCTGATGTGTTGTATCTAGTTCTGAGCTCCCCAAAGCAAGTAAAAGATAGTGCTGTTGTAGCAAGCCCAGCTCCAACTGCTAAGATGATTAAGGGGCTGGAGCATCTGTCACATGAGGAGAGGCTGAGCAAGCTGGGACTTTCAGCATGGAGAAGAGAAGGCACAGGAAGGAATCTTGTCAATGTATAGAAGTGTCTGAAGGGAAGTTCTAGGGAGGAGGTAACCAAACTTCTTTCCGTACCACTCAGCAATAGTTCAGGAGACAATGAGCACAGATGAAAACGCAGAATGTTCTGCCTTTGCAGTCAGTTAGTTCTTCATACTCTTGAGTCTTCCAGACCCCACAGTCTCTGGAGAAATTTGTGTGCAACTGCAGTGGATCTAACCCTGATTATGGTGGAAGAATAGGAAAGCAAAACAAATCAAAACAAAAAAAACAGGTCTAATCCTTTACACAGAGAAAGAACCATCACCCATAGATTTATAAGTAAAGGTTTCATTTGGGGATCCAGAAATATTTTCCATTTGCTGCTCCAGCAAGTTTTTTATTTTTTTTCTCAGTATGCATAATCCATCATGTTGATATTTCCACTGCCAATTTTTATCTTCCTGCCGAAATAGTAGAGGAATAGCAACTTTTACATGTGTAAAAGACCATTGTCCTTTGAATTCCCAACTTTACAGCAAAAAGGTTGAGGTCAGAGGCACACACACACATGTCAAAACTCAGTCATCCACTGGAGTCAAATTTTCCATTTTGTTAGAGAGTAGTCCTCAACACAAGTGAAAAGCACAAAGAAAAGCACCTGAGACAATATCAATCACTGCTGTCACTGCAGTCTTTGCAAGCCAGCAGTCCTCCTTCTCTTCTCAATTGTCGTTTTATGATCTTAACTCAGTCATTGAAGCCCCACATTTCAGTTTCCTCAGTCCTATGCTGGTCCTTTTTCCTTCTGCCTATTCATGTTGTGAGCATCTGTCAGGTGACCAGATACTTCTTCCTCTGCACTTTCCAAACCAGAAATTGAAATATTTCAAAACTACTGTATGTAGGATTTTTAGAGTCTTTTAAAATTACTGATAATACATAATAGATACCTTTCAAAAGCACCACCAGGTTCTCAGACCTAACATACACTCTGCTTTTACTAATGGTGGATTATTTTGATAAGTTAGGATATCTGATCAGCCTGGACTAGGCCTCTAACAAACTGTTGTGCTGTCATAGGACTTTTTTTTTTTTTTCCATCCTCCATTCCTTGAAGTCAGTATTGGGAGCAGACAGCCTGTGGAGGACCTCAGCCTCACAAGTTTGCATGAGGCAAGCAGGAGATGGAATAGACCCCCCAAAAGTACACTTAATGTAAAAAAAAAAAAAAAAAAAAAAAAAAAAAAAAAAGGTTCAGATGCTTTCTTCTTTCCGCATTAACAATTATGATTTTACAGGTGTGCAACAGGAGCTAAGAACACTGTTGCATTGAAAATGTCTCCTCAGTAGTATGTTACAAATGTCAGATGAAGTAGGAAGAGGAGCTGACTAAGCAAAACTTAGAGATCTACATCTTGCTTGTACACCTGAAAAATTGTAGTATTGAAGATCAGAGCTCTGAGTTTGTAATAGAGAAGATCAGAAACACCTTAACAAGTATGGCTAGAGGGACAAATTTTTAAGAAAAACAAAGGATATTTTCTCCATGAAAATTTTCTTTATTTCTGTTTTATGATTCAAATCGGATCACTATTTAATGCTTTAGTTAGTTCTTCTGCTTTCAGTGACTTTTTAAAAGTAACTTTTAGTGGAAATTTTAATTCACCAGTATTTGTCCTTTAAGTATGAGCACTCACAGGCATTCTCATATTTCATGTTTCCCATGCCATATGTGAGACACATTTTAATAAAAGGAACAAAGAAGAAAATAATGAGGTATTTCCGCTGTTTAGTGAACATAAATTTTCAAGATCACTGGAGAGTACTGCATTAGAAATAAGAAATCGAGTTTTACCACAGGATTGGAAATAGTCTGGCTGACAAGTGTAGCCTGAATGGAATGTTAGAAGATGATCCCTGTTCTTACTGACTCGTTTTTGAGAGAGGAATTCCCATCGGTTGTACTAGTGTTTCAAAAACACAACGTTAGATTTTAGCCTGATTCTCTTTTACAAAATCAGAAAAGAGAGAAAACAAAATGTCAGAGCGGCAATCCTCTTCTCAACTATCCAAAAATAAATTGTCAGTAAACAGGGAAAGTTCATGAGGTGATGTCAGCAGAAAGAATCATGGTTTTCTTTATAAATAAATACTCACTGTTATTTTATTATTTTATTTTAAAAAATTAACATAGAACTAAGGTGTCATAATTTGTCACCATCTCCTTTGAGAGATGTGGAAAATTGTGAATAAAAATATACTGTGTCTATATTTCTTGATAGACACTAGTTTATTTGTTCATTTTTTAAGCTAGAATTATTTTGAATCACGGCATGCAACCCTGGGAACTGTAGGGAAAATATATTTCACAGATTCAATGCCTAGTCATTAATTTATTTTTACAGTAACAGAACCTTTAGAAGAAACTGGTCAGACTCTTGAGGCTAAACATTCACTATGACTAAATAAGAGCAACTCACGCTTCCCAGAACTGCCTCCAGTAAAATCCTCATAGGCAAGCTCAAGAAGTGTGGGGAAGATGAGCAGACAATGAGCTTGAGAGCTAGCTGATGGGAAGAGCTCAGAGGTTTGTGATCAATGGCACAGAGTCTAGATGAATGCCTGGAGCTTGCGGTGACCCCAAGGTCCAGTATTGTTCAACTTAGTCATCAGTGACCTGGATGAAGGGACAAAGTGCACGGTTAGCAAGCTTACTGAAGATACAAAACTCTGAGGAATGGCTGATACCCCAGAGGGCTGTGCTGACATTCAGAGAGATCTGTACAGGTGGAGAGAGACTGGAGAGGAACCTTCTGAAGTTTGACAAAGGCCAGTGCAGAGTCCTGAACCTGGGAAGGAATAAGCCCATCCATCAGTATAGTATATGAGGAAAAATTTCTTCACTGTGAGAGTGACCGAACACTGGAACAGGTTGTCCAGAGAGGTTGTGGAGGCTCCATCCTTGGAGATGTTCACAAGTCACCTGGATGCAATTCTGGCTCCCATGTTGTAGGTGACCTTGCTTGAGCAGGGTAGTTACTAGATTATTGCACAGGTCCCTTCCTACATCAGCCATTCTGTGATTCTGTGAACTAAAACACATTTATGGAGTGGTTTAAAACTGACTAGAACCAATTACTGTTCCCCAGTTAAACAGTTGCTTTTGTTTTCCATGTCCTTTTCCCTCAAGAGATATTGTTATTAAAACCAGTCTCTTGAACTTAAGTGAACTGGGGGAAAAAAAAAAAAAGAATTAAAGCCATGACAGTGCAGGAGGCATACCCAAGGAGGTTGGATATCTTTGAGTATCAGTGGTTGGGTCAGAAGTCTAGGTTGCTCAGCCTCAATCTTCAAACAGTCAAGGCCCTCTTCTCTGTTGACCTCACTATACATTACCAAGCTGCATCACTGTATAATTTGAACTGCTTCTTCTGTTCTTTAAGCTGAAGTTTTGCGAAATTTTGCAATGAAGACTCGTGCTGCTGGGGTCCTTCACAGCACAAGGTCTCTGAAGCACAAATTGACATCTGAAAGATTTTCCCTGTAATGGTGAGAGATGAAAAATGAATTTCACTACAAAACTGCTGCAAGCATCTATACAGGGCAGATGTGGAAGGATTTCTGTTGGATCTAATCTGTGGTAGTGAAAAAAAAACTTGGGAAGAATTACTTATATCTCTTTTAAAAACCATTAATTCTACAGCAAACTGGTGCAGCCATTGGATAAGCATGTGCGTAGACTACAGCTGCTTGCTAACTCATAGATACCATGTCACTATGGCAAACAGGATTGCCAGCGATGAAGAGAAGTTGTGTTGTTAGTTTCTTACCTCAATGAAGCTCTGAAAAACTGCCATGTAAATTAAACTCCCAGCAAAAAGGGTCTGTAACCCCTAGTTTCTATGTTTAATATGCAAGTGTAGATAGATACATGTCAAATGTATATAGTGAATAGGTCAGATGGGGAAATGAATTAGATATATTTTTCAGGCAAAGGCATAATTAATCTTCAGGTGTCCCTGCTTGAGCAGGGGGATTGGACAAGATGATCTCTAGATGTCCCTTCAAACCTCAGCCATTCTATGATTCTGTGATTCTGTGATATTGCGGTTGGCTGGTTAGGCACTAAGCAAATTAATATTCAGCAAATGTCCACACTCCTTATGTCATGAAAGATTCCTTCCAAATAGCAGATTCTGACACAGGTCATCAGCTTCTTTCCCTTTCTACTCCTCAAAATGCTATTTTAATAGCATTTCTCTCCCCCTTAAATAGCTTTTAGCCAACCATTAGGCCTTAAATGGCAACTGAGACATGAAAAACAAAATAAGTGTAGTGTGAAGGTTAAATCAAATGAAAAACTGTTGGCATCTAGCTGCTGAATTTTTCCTTAATCATAAACCACAGTTCTTCTGTTACTACACTTTACATGCATTACTTTCAGAGAAAAGGAAGGTCACTCATGTGTAACAGGAAGTATATGTTCATTGCAACTGTCCTAGCATGATTCATTTAGCATGTGAGCACAGGAAATATCTAGAAAACTACTCTAAAAATATCTATCAGAAGCATATACGATAGGTTAGAAATTAAAAATTTCTTTTATTTATTTTTGGTAATTCCATAAAGAATTCAGAATTTGTGAGGAAAGGATAAAAGTAAATATGTGTTTTCACAGAAATATATTTAGACATCTTAATTTGCATGAGGCCACCTGTTTTCCATTAATCCCCAAGTGTTTGCAAGATCTCCCTAGTATCAGAGCTTTAAGTCCTTTGAGGAGGCCTGAGGATCTTTGCTAGAGTCTTTGTCATATTTTAAGTGCTCACATTAAAATTGTCTGCTTTGATTACTGCTTTTGCCAGTTCAACACCTCACTAGTTCAGATAATAAACTATTCAGAGAAGAAAAAGTTCATTTTCAGATAGTAAATATGTAAGGACTGGTCCCTCCAGCATCTTATTTCCAGTCATGGCAGTATCCAGATCTGTTTTATTTCTGACTTAAAAGTCAGAACTGGCAATGTCATCTGGGAAAGACTATCCACATTTCCAAATCTTAACAAATTTAATTAGGAATAGGATATCTAAAAAAGAAAGAAACAAACAAAAAACTAACAAACAACAACAACGATAAAAAAAACCCAGGCAATTTCTTACAGTCGTTTCTGTCTGTGTGATTGGCAACCTGCAAACCTCCAAAACCAGGAAACAGATGAATTAATTAATTCTGTCTTTGGTCGGAACTCTGTGAGAGACAAAAGTGGTAGTGATAATCACAGATAATCACAGGTCTATTGACATAATTTCAGCCTGCGGAAAAGAGGAATATAGAGACCTCTTGCAGTGGCAATAATCAATCCCTAGATGCTAGAACTACTATTCAAAAATGTCATTCCTTCAATCTCCTGAACAAAATCTTGGGGACTCTGCATGCTTCAACATAAAAAAAAAAAATAAAACCTACAGGTACAGTTACAGTTTTATTTATTTAAGAACAGAAAGGATACTACTTGTAAACTTTGCCTTTGAAAGATCAGAATACGAGAACTAATATACCTGACTAAAGGTATAAATTAGGTATTGAGGTCACAGACTATGATAAAGTTGACAAATATATGTCTTTAGCATACAGTAGTTTTACTGCCAACTGTAGCCTGTATTTCAGTTGACATGTTTCTACTTGCCAGGAATAGACAGGTGATGTCTTATAATAGTGATGTCTAATAGACAGGAATTATGTGCTTATGCTGATACTGACTTTTAAAAATATCATCTTAACAGAGTAATTATAAATGTAGACAAGCAACACCATTTGCAAAACAATCACTTTAGTTTTTGATGCTAGATGTGTTCCAGAAAATATTCAAAGTATCAGCATATCTCATATTATTCCTCATTTTGAAACAGAAACTTTACAGAGAAATGTGTAAGATTCATTGATCATTGAAGAATTGTATAAAACTCCTACTGATTCTCTCTGCAGGTGTAAATTTCTTCCTAAATACACATGAAGCAATACTGTGGATAAACAGTGGATCTCTGTAGGTTATAATCTATATATGTCAGAGGTTTCATTAAATATGGAATGAAAAAATAATAACATTCCAAGTACAAAAATCATTGAAGACCATAAAATACTAAAGAACTAAAAGGAATTGCTTTATGTAAAGCATTCTTAACAAAATGTGAAAAATTACTTCTAAAGAAAAAAAAATCCTGCTTAGAAATCTAGTAAATTGAAATATAGAATGTACTGTTTGAGATATGTCAGAACATGTTAACTATCCAGAGAATATAAAGAGCTTGTGATCAACAAGCAGAGGATGCACAAAATCCCCTCATCCCCCATCCAAATAAACAGAATCTATCCTCAGATAACCCCCACCTGGCCAAATGGGTTAAAACTATAAAATGTCACTGTGTGGAGAATCTGTTTCTTTTAGATATCATGTTCAGTAATGCTTATCTACAATAAAAGTTGCTTAAAATGCTCAAATACCTTGCATAAGGAAAATTTTTAAGCTAATGCAATTGGATATAAATGAGGCAAATGCCTGATTTTCAACTATTGTTTTAATAGGAGAGCTCACATTCCCTTCTCCATGAACACTGTACCCTTACAGAGCCACTGCTTTGTTTCCTTATACTATGAACAACTCAAAAGCCATTTTGGATCGTGTTGGTGGGGAGAAGACACTCCTGGGAGAGCAACCACCCCCTTTCACTGGACCACGAGTGGAACTTGGTACATGTAGATCATGCATAGAAATAAATTAGATTTTTTTTTTCTTCATACTGAAAAGAAGACTGTAATTTACAACAATTTGGATAAGCATAAAGCTATCAAGCTGGAAATGCAACATTCCAAATAAATATTAATAACAGCATTCCCTCAACAAATTAGATCTGCAAATACATAACTAACCCTCTTATAGGTCAAACACTTGTATTCTTTTTGCACAATGGGAAGCCTTTATATATCTCATTTCCTTTTGTTGATTTTAACACACTTTTTTTCTTTGACATCTTTGACATTTTTCTTGTCTGCTTATGCAAGTAAATTGCAGTGGAGTTAACCTGGGTTACATTACATGAAAATTTATTCTATAAAATTCACCTTAAGACATAAGACTACTGTTTTAACTTCTTCAGGCAGCCAAAGAACAGATATTACCTTTCTTTTCACTTTAATCATTTCATATAGGTGAATCCATATATTGATGTATAGCTGAACTGTATTTTCTCAGTTTTGGAACAGGTTGATGGCTGGGTTATGTTTCATTGCAGGGAGGGAGCAGGCTCTAGTTTTCTACTTGAGTAGTGTATTATTCTCTTTTCTGGATTTCGGGAGCTATAGCATTTGGTAAGACCGAACAAATGCCAGTGTTATGTTTACACTGGAATTTTTGAAATTTCCAGTGTTAAGACTTTTCTTGTAAGGATGCAATGCAAAGCCATGGAAGTCTATTTCCCAGATCAGATAATACAGAGTTGTGTAGTCTCCTAATGCACTGTTGAAAAGTTGCCCCATAAAGTATTTCTGTTATGATGTTCTTATATATACTATCCAGGTAGTTTTTTTTCCAAAATTGGGGCTCGTTATGATAGTGCTGATGAGCATCTTTCCTTGTTCAGATGGTGCATCCTAGTGGGAAGTATGGGTTATGGTGAGTATTTGAAATACATTGAATATCACAAGTCACAGAAAGTTAGCGGCATTATTTAATAAAAGTGAAAAAAAGCTTTTGCTATACTCAGGGCCTTAAGTATTTGACACCAAGCATGTGTTTTCAATAGACGCAGTCTCATTTAGCTCATCCACACAAAACTCTGAAGTTGGATTGTATTTGCTCAGACACCCAGAAAAAAACAACAAAAAGATGCACATACACTCCTGTACCTTGTCCTCACATCTAAAGTTTAAGATTTTTGATTAATTTTAACCGTTTCAGATTTTACATTGAATTACCTGTGGCCTGACTTATAGAGATGCTGAGCATTCACAAGTTAAGTCAAAAAAAGTATCAGGATCAAATCTCTAAAACAGGGTCTTGGTCTCGATGGGTTGGATAACCACCAACTGAGGCACCGGAGATCTATAGCCACTTTTGAAAGGTCTTAAGTATGAAAAGGCAATAAGGGAACAACAGTGTGTGGCCCCACACCACAATGGGAAATAACCAAAAAAGAACAATGCTCTGCATTCTACACAAGCAATGACTCTGCATAGCTATTTTTTTTTGCCTGGAAGTGTCTGTTTAAATATACTTATGATGAAGTAGGTGTATTTTCCTTCAGTTTATTTCTCAAAACTAACTTTGAGCTAAAGGAATACGGTTGTTTTGGTAGGAAATCAATATTTGTCTCAGATTGACAAGTCTATGTATTTTTCTGAGGCATGTGCATTTGTGCAGGGGAAGAGAAGAAGCTAAAAAATGAGCCATATTAGTGATGAATTATTCATTTGTGAGAGAGAATAAAGCCAGGGCTAGTTTTTCCATAACTGTATTTTACTATACTGTCTCTGCTTGGGTTGGAAGAAATTCTCAGTTTTTCTCAAAATCTGCTATATAGTCAGCTATACAACATGTATTTTCTGTCTTTTATGACTTTTTTCCAGCTTCCAGATGTATGAAAAATTAAAGAACTTACTCATTTGTGTACATACTACTATTTTCTCATGATTAGTCCAAACCATCCAGCAAGAGTGTAGCAGTCCTATAGCAGTCCAGGCTTTAACAGGTGCTTTTACTTTTTTTTTCTTTTTTTTTCTTTTTGTCTGTTGGCCATGAATTAATTTCACCGGAAATATTAAAAGATTATTTTCTTTCTCATAATTATTTCAATAATTATTTCAAAGAGTGAGTGCCATTCTGTGAATAACTTGTGTAGGCTTTCAGCCAGACTTTCAGAGCATTTCAGGCATCAAAATAAGCACTCTCATTCATAAAATTGTACAGAATGCTGGAGTTGTCGTCTTTTTTTTTTTTTTTCCCAAATGCATCTATGTGTGTTTTATCTAAATGATAAATGGAAGACAAACTTTTTAAAAGGAAAAAAACAACAAATAAGAAAAATAAAGTGATTGAGCACTTGGAAAAACTTAACCAAATTCTGAAAAGTCTTGCCTTCAGTGGGAACCCTGTACTTTTCTAACAGTAGTATATCCATTCTCTTTCTCAGTTTAGTCTGGTTTCTTACAAATTCAAACTCACCTTCCAACTTAAATCATTTCTCTGTTGTAGCTATGAACTACATTTAACTACTGTTGAATTCATCCTTTGGAGATGGGTCTCTCTCAGAAATGTCAAGAAAGCTGAATAATTTGGAGACAACTGAACACAGAGACTGAGGCAAATAATCTTCCAGATAAAAAATGCTTTGTTGTACTTTGCATGATAGAAAAGGAAAAAAAAAATGGTGTCACAATCAGCTGTAGTTTCATTCTCTTTTGACACCCTGTGCATGTGTTTTTCAAGAGAGTAAACTGTAGCTAAATATTGGATATGGAGGCCTGACCAGATGCGTAAACAAAGGTACTTTTTCCTTACATAGCCTTGGCAAACCTGCTCTTTTGTCCCTGAAAAACTGGCAATTGTTATTGAATAATGACAGCATCACAGTTATTTCAAGATCTACGGTCAGTATTATATTCAGTCACAGACATCTTATGCAGAAGATTTGGTATTAGCCATTTTGGTACAATTTTCTCAAGTCTTTGAGAATTCAGAAAGATTACCAGATTACTAGTCCCTGGCCTTTTGGATTAAAGGATTTGGAAGTGTGTACATGTCATAGTGTTCTTCTGTCACACATACTAATACTCAAGATCTCTCTAAAAATGTCCTTCCTTTGGTGAAAGATTTTCTTTAGTCTTCTTTTGATAACGACGTCATGGAATATTTTAAAAATGAAACTACTATTCACAGAAATTCCATTAGAATAGAAATTCAGCTTGGGGTGAAGGGTAGAGATTTATTTCTAGCTGCAACTGTCTTTTTTTCTACAGTTTTCACTACAAGTACACATGCCCAAACAATTTCCCTATCAAGCTGATGAGAAGAATGGCCATGGCAGAAGCTTGCTATTGTTAGCTTAACACAAAAGTTTCTTTGGAGGAGAAACAATGACATTAGCTAATTGCTAGAACAGTCTTGTTATTTCAAAGGTATCAACACAGTTCTATCCTTGACATATAATAGCTGTCAGAGTTCAGGGAGCACTGGCAAGCCTTACTGGCCCTGACCATGCCCACGTACGACCATCTCTGTCCCACTGGCCAGGCACCACTGGTGATGGGTCCCTGAAGCGGTAGCTGGCTCTTACTGCTTCTTGACCTTTCCCATTTATGTCACTTGAGTTGCTCACTTGAGAATTCATGAGGAATTTTCCCTAAGTGCTCAAAGTTCAAAATTATCATAGAATCATAGAATCATAGAATGCTTAAGGTTGGAAGGGACCTCTAGAAGTTATCTAGTCCAACCCCCTGCACACGCAGGGTCACTTAGAGCACGTGGCACAGGACTGCGTCCAAGTGTGTTTTGAAGATCACCAGAGCAGGAGACTCCACAACCTCTCTCGGCAGCCTGTTCCAATGCTCTGTCACCCTCATTTGAAATAAAAAGAAATCAAAACTAAATAAATAATGTAACAGTTTCTGTAGAAGAAAACTGAAATTAATTAAGGCATAGAAAATGTAAAGCTATTTAGCTACAGCACCTACACATTGGATGATGGGATTAAACACTGTAGGCCACCGATAGCTTGTTGCACCAGAATTCAGGAATCCTGAATACATAATGCCTGTATATACACACATACATGCATATGTGCATGACTTACCAGGAACCAAAAGCATACAGTATTTCTGTAGTTCAGTTACAATATTAAAGCAAGGGTGAACTGCATGTTACAATTTACATAATATACCTTGAACTGATCCAGCAGATTGCTACCAGTGATCAGGGAAGCACTGACTCCTTCACTCTTGTTCTCAGCCTCTTAGGTCCATATTCGTTCTCTTCCATAGGTGAATATTTTACTGTCAGGTTAGCAAGTTGAATCTGTTCAAAGAAGAGTCTGGCAATGACAATTGCTGATAGAACAGAACTGCATGATTACAGAAGGTTCAGAACCCTTTGTCTTTATGGTGTGGGAAAGCTACTAGATCATCAGTTGTTATGAGAAACTCCATGCTGGGACGGATCCATCTAATCCAGTACATTTTCAAAGAGTGACCCAGAAAGTCTTAGCACTAAGGAACAAGAAAAGTCCCACTCTAAGCCATTATTCCATCTTTTCCTTTTCCTGGCATTTCCTTTTGTTCATATTGAAAATATAAAGGTACTGAGTGAATATTCAAACATCTACACAACAATAAAAAAAAAAAAAGAGAGAAAGAAAGAAAGAGAGAGAGAAAGAGAGGGAGAAAGAGAGGGAGAAAGAGAGGAAGAAAGAGAGAAAGAGAGAAAGAGAGAGAGAAAGAGAGAGAGAGAGAAAGAGAGAGAAAGAAAGAATGAAAGAACGAAAGAAAGAAAGAAAGAAAGAAAGAAAGAAAGAAAGAAAGAAAGAAAGAGAGAAAGAAAGAGAGAGAGAGAAAGAGAAAGAGAAAGAGAGAAAGAAAGAGAGAAAGAAAGAAAGAAAAAGAAAGAACGAAAGAACGAAAGAACGAAAGAAAGAAAGAAAGAAAGAAAGAAAGAAAGAAACATATGACATAAAAATACACAATAATTCAAAGTAAAAGAACAGGTTTATGTAAACAGGCAAATAATAAACAAACAACTTCCTCAATGTAGCTTTTTTTGTCAGTCTAATTAGTCTAGTTTTGGTTTTATATTTTAAAAGTGATTACAGACCCTAACTGCTGTTATTATGAGACTCAGTCATGATAACCTTACAGTATTTCTATGTATGTTCTTGAGTCTAGCACCCTCCATTCTTCAAAACTTTTATACTCTGTGTTGTATCTTACTTTTTTAGCATCAAGTGCCTTTTAGAATGTAGCCAGCTGTATGTCCCTGCAAAGTGAACATTAAAATAAAGTTAATTAAGATACACCTGTTATAATTAAGATAACACCTGAAGTGTATAGAAGGTAGAACTGCAGCTGAGCTTATGTAAGCAGCAGTCTAAGAATAAGTGAAATTACTTTCTTGCATTTGCTTTTTATGTGGCTAGAAGATTGCACAATTACATACAATATTGTGAAAGCAAATAAAGTAATATTACTCTGAGGAGGCGAAAATAGTTAAATATTTTTTTCTAGCATGAAAATTCTGGAACAAGCATGTCACTAAAATATTTATCACTGTTAAAACTCCATAATAGTAATAATTTAGTAGAGATTACCAAAGATCCTGCCAAAGTTCCCAGGCTCCCACTGGATAACAGCAAGCTCCAGAGCAATGGAACTTGGAAATGTTGAAATTCCAAGCTTTTGCATATCTCCCTTTCTGGTACACCCTCCTAAATATCAAGTATAATATAAAGTATCTGTATTGTCTTGTGTTTGACAACTTTTGCTTGTGTTATTCACTTATAGATTTACATTCAGATTCAAGAGCTCTAGGGAATGGAGGTGACAAATGAAGTATGGCTGGATTGTTGCTGTGCTTTTTACAACTCTGTCCCTGTCCGCTATGTCTTTTAATGCAGATCTGTTCTTACAGGCTTGATTCACAACTACTGGCCTACTAAAGGCCAGAAAATTCTGCAGCTCTTCCTTTATAGGGAGACTTTTCCCAGCAGGTGCAAAGGTCTACCTACTCCCTGCTCAAGGTTTCTGTATCTTGGAGAGACAGACTCCAAGAATTGTGTGTAATCCTAGGTAAATTTGAGTTCATTGCTTCTGAGATATATAGACAACCTTCCACAAAATGTCCAAAGTTCTAGGCAAAAGTTAAAGGTATACTTAAAAAAAAAAAGTCAAGATGTTTAAATGCCTGATCAGTGCTACAAGGCTTGTCTATTTGAGCCTCATCAGGAGTCTTGGGTATACTAATGGAATAATCCCTCAGAAATGAAAGGTACATAATATTTTTCTGTTTAGCTTTTTGATTCCTATGTGGCTTATAGATATCTTTGAATCTATACATCTGCTATTGAATAATCCTAGAAAAGAAAGGAGATAGTTCATATATGGGCCTTTGAGTCAGTACCACTCACATCAGTATTATTAACACCCGGACAACTGTCTTTCACGTATATGGGAGTTTATTACAGCATCATACAGAAGACCAGCAAAATCCTACCCCTCCGTCAAATAATTTTCAGTCTCCACTTACATTTATCTGAGACAAAGAGAGAGCTATACACAACAGTAACCAAGAGATTTATTTTCCAAGTTAACAGCTGGCCGTGCTGTTCGTATTGGCAACAGGGTTTTGGTTTCTATGACCCTGGGACTGAGGACCCTGAGGACCCTGAAGATCAACCACAGACGGGGAGAGAACGTCTCCACCTCAGTAAAAGGGCATGTGTGTCCTAGCCAATAGGTTGGTCAAGCTAGTAAGGATAGCTTTAAACTAGGAAAGATGATGGTACAGCAGAATTACAGAGACAACATAGTCAGCATAATGGGTCTCAAGTCAGGACGACTCCAGCAAGTGTTCAACATGGGACATGACTGTGGAGGGTCTTGTTGCATCACTTCTGGGAAACTTGCTTGCTCAGCTACCTCCCTGAATTGCTTGTACACCAATACACACATCATGGGGAACAAATGGGAGCAACTGGAGTTCTGTTTGAAGTCTCATGGCCATCTCAGTACAGTTTCAGAGATATGGTAGGATAGCTCACGTGACTGGAATGCTGTCACGGAAGCCACATGCTTTTTAGGAAGGACAGACCATGAAGGCAAGGCAGTGAAATTTCTTTTTACGTGAGACGGCAACTGGTTTGTATTGATTTCTGCCAAGGGGTGGATGAAAAATGAGTGAAGCTATTATGCGTAAGGATTAAAAAGTAGGCTAACATGGGTTACACCATTGGGTTTTATAGTACAGGACTCCTGATCAGAAAGAGAAAGCAGATGAGGTTTTCTATAGACAGATGGAAGAAGTCTCATGACCACAAGCTCTGGTTTTCTTGGGAACTCCAGCCACCCTGGTATCTGCAGGAAAGACAAATATGTTATGACACAGCCAGGCACAAACAGCCTAGGAGGTTCCTGCGAAGTATTGATACTTTTTGACTGTTTTGCCAGTTGACAGGGGGCGGTGGAAAGAACCAGACATTAAGTGAAAGAACAGTCATGTCTACTATTAATATCAAATCATACAGAAAAGAAATGATACATCTAACGAAATACTAAGTTTACTATATGCTGGGTTTTAACAACAGGCAAAATAAATAAGGTAACACATGTAACCATTACTATACAAGAAAGAGAATAGGGATTAAGAAGAAGATGCCAATTGCCTAAATACGTTATCATCATCCAGATCCACAGTTGCTGGAGAGCCCCTGTGGCAGCGAGGATTTGGAGAGCCTTTCTGGCATTTGGGAGGTCTTACACGGTGCGTCCACCTGTAAGTGAGATCTCCAAAGTTGCTGTAAGAGGGTCCAGCTTTTATAAAACCAAATCAGCAAAACTTGCATTTTCTTTGTGAGCAGTAACATTTGGTATGCCCTACTTTCCTTATCATCCAGGACTGGGACCTGGCCCGAGCCCCACCTTCAGATGGGAAAGTTCCCTTCAAGGTCAAAAACCCTTGCATGAGGGCCTACCAAAGTTCCAATTTTATGAGCCTATGTGCAGGTTAGCATAAGCAATTTGCAGGTGAATTCTGTGTACTTCTACAGAGCCAGAGCTGTATTCAGCCATAAGTCAACCCTGACTTGGGCCTGTGGTTCAGGCCCTGGCATTTCATTGACAAAGATGGTGGAAGAGTCAACAAGGAGAGGTGTGCTGCTGGATCTTGGATTAACAAACAACAATGTCCCCAGAGTCAGTCCTGGATGCAATCTTGTTCAACTTGTCAACAGCGATTTGGATGAAGGGACAGAGGACACTCTCAGCAAATTTTGGTGATGATACAAAACTGGGAGGAATACCTGATACACCTGAGGTCTGTGCTGTCATTCAAAGAGACCTGGATAGGCTGAAGAATCAGGTGGAGAAGAACCTCCTGAAGTTCAACAAAAACAAGTGCAGGGTCGCCCCCTAAGACCATGCCACTAGACAGGTAGGGAGCTAATCTGCTGGAGAACAGCTCTGCAAAATGGACATAGGCAACCTGGTGGACAACAAGTTAAGCATGAACCATCAATGTGGCCAAGAAGACCCATGGTATTCTGAGGTGCATTAGGAATTGTGTTGCCAAGACATGGAGAGATATGATCTTTCACTCCTCTTTCAGGAGGGTGGTGATAAATGCGACCAAATCTAGTTGGAAGCCTGTGGTGAGTGGTGTCCCCCAGGGGTCAGTAGTGAGCCCAGTGTGGTTCAACTTGTTCATTAATGACTTGGACAAGGAGACAGAGTGCACTCTGAGCAAGTTTGCGGGTGATACCAAACCGGGTGGAGTGGCTGACACTCCCAAGAGCTGTGCTGCCATTTACAGGCACCTAGACAGGTTGGAGAGCTGGGCAGAGAAGAACCTCATGAGGTTCAACAAGGACAAGTACAGCGTCCTGCACCTCAGGAGGAATAACCTCAGACACTAGTACAGATTGGGGTTGACATGCTGGAAAGCAGCTCCGTGGAGAGGGATTTGAGAGTCCTGGTTGACAAGAAGTTAACTGTGAGGCAGCAATGTGCCCTCATGGCCTAGAAGGCCAATGGGATCCTGGCCTGCACCAGGAGGAGCATTACCAGCAGATTGAGGGAGGTGATCCTCCCTCTCTACTCGGCTCTGGTGCAACCGCACCTGGAGTACTGTACGCAGTTCTGGGCTCCCCAGTACAAGAGGAACGTGGAGCTTCTGGAAAGGGTCCAGCACAGAGTGACAAAGATGATTAAGGGACTGGAGCATCTATCATATGAGGAAAGACTAAGTAAGCTGAGCCAAGTTTAGATCAGAGAAGACTGAGAGGGGATCTGATCAAAATGTATATGTACCTGAGTGGTGAATGCAGGGAGGATGGGGCCAAACTCTTCTCCGTGATGTCCAGTGATAGGACAAGTGATAGGACAAACTGAAACACAGGTAGTTCCACCTCCATGCGAGGAAGAAGTTCTTGACTGTGGGGGTGACGGAGCCCTGGAACAGGCTGCCCAGAGAGGTTGTGGAGTCTCCTTCTGTGTCAATCTTCAAAATCCGCCTGGCTGCAACCAGGTGCCACATGCTCTGGGTGTCCCTGGTGGAGCAGGATGGTTGGACTAGATGATCCCTAGAGGTCCCTTCCAACCTCAACCATTCTGTGATTCTGTGATTCTGTGATTCTGAGCCCTGGTGAGGCCTCATCTGCAGCAGTGAACCCAGTTCTGTGTTCTCCAGGATGAAAGAGACGTGGCAGCACTGGAGGGAGTCCATCCTAGAGCACTGGAGCATATCTCTTATGAGGATAAGCTGAGAGAGCTGAGCCTGGTAGTTGACCTTAATAGCATATACAAGATTGTCAAGTGACAATAGGAAGTGGGCACAAACAGAAACACAGGAAGTTACATCTGAATATGAGGAAAAATTTTATCTGTGCTATATCTTAAAACCTCTTAAAGTTTCTTATTCTTGTCAAAAGCAATTTTCAATTAATAAGAAGATTTTTTTTCCTTCTTTGTAGGAGTTTACATGGAAAAATGTGAACAGTATAAACAGTAGTATCATTCTTTCTAGTTTTGTGATCCAAAATCTGATTTCTGAGGGAGTCTGTGGTATGGTTTTGAAATAAAGAATAATTTAGTAACAATCCCTGGGAAGATATTTTTGTGTAAAGAATTCCAGTTGCTTAAGAAAGTAAAGAAAGATGCAATATCTTCAGCAGCTAGGAAAAAAAAAAAAAGAAGAAGAAAAATCAAATGGACATCTATTTTTATGCATCTAATTTACCACTGAACACTTCATTTACTGCCATTAATTGGACATATGTTAAGGCTGTATTTCTGGACCTGACTGTATGAGTTTCTATGTCTTTCTTAATTTTAATTTTCAGGAGGGGAAAAATAAAAATATGTTTAAGTAATTCTAGAAGAAAATATTATCTGATATTAACTACAATGTTAATTCTTATTTTATTGTTACTTATATAACTCTTCTATAAGCATTTCCTGAATGATAAGTCTTAAATATGTGTGGTGGAACAGTTACTAGATGTAATGAGATACCAAAGATTCAATGGAGCTATCAACATAGCATAGAGGAAGTTCCTGGATGGAGAGTATAAGCATATGTATATTAGCTGTTAACTCCACAGAAAAATACTATAGCTTGTGGCTATAAGGTACCCACAAACATTTGACAGGACTGTAGGCAGGCCCAAGTAGAAAGACATTAAAAAATCAGCATTGCCTTCCTCACACTGGGTTGTGTTAGGATGTAAGGAGGTCTATTGAAAGAGATGGCCCTGGAGAGAGACAGAACACAAATCACAGAAACAGATTCTATCTTGTGCCTGCTGAATTTGATAGCAAAAACAGGATAACTTTCCCTTCTGCTAAGACTGCACTTACTAAAGAAATTGCAAATAAAGAAAGGATAAAGTTTATATTCACTTTCTTACTGTCAAGACAAAGTGAAAGCTAATGGGAAAAAGCGTTGGGATTCCCAATATTTTCTTACTGCATTTTACTCTGTGATAGATACTCAAAAGATGCCTATGCAACATGCCACAGCACTATGCTGAGACTTGTAAAGTTTGGCAGAGCAAACTTTGAGATCTATCGAGATGTATTTCTGCCTTAGAAATTTATTGACTCATTACAAGTTTACAACCATTTTACAACCATTTATTAATGACACCCACCTTGTGGTTCACTTAGAAACACCTTAAGCATCTCTGCAAAAAGTCTGGATTAGAGTACCAGAGGTGACTGAAGATGGGACAAGACCAAATAGGACTGAGTGTTGAACTATTCACATTCTCAAAAACTACTTTAAATTAAGATTTTTTGGTAGGAAGAAATATTATTAAACCACTAGAATATAGAGGCAGGCAGAATGCAAACTTTATGCCAATTGACAGCTACCATATGAAACAAGAGCTCCAAAAGATAGTTACATGGTTTAAGCAGGAATTTATGGTGTGCAAATATTCAATACGAGGTCTTCATTTTTGTACTCCAGAAGGCTGTTATTTTCTAGCTTCCTGCTTCATTAGGATCCTTCTTATCCACATTCTTCATGAAAATTAACTTTGTCTTCAGTGCAGTTCTAATATAGTAAATTCACACTCTGAACTAGTACACCCTAACTATTTCATGTTGGCAAGACCACAGATTTCTAGAGAAATAGAACAAGAATCTGGAACAAGGCCATTCTGGTAACAGTGAATCTTGTGGTAGGTTATTTATGGTTTAAAAATCTCATTTTTCTTTAATAGAATGCTAGTAAGATTTCACAGTATGTGCTGAGTTCTGGGAGAATAAAGATACTAACAATTTGCAGACATGATTTTTAGTTTTTGTTTTATTTTATGGTCTACTTTTTCTTCTGAACAATCAAGCAGCAAAATTGTGTAAAGTGCCATGGTCAATACTTTACTTTACTTTGTTTCTTCCCTTTGTGTTTTTTTTTTTTTTTTTAATGAACCATATAACATTTGTTCTTCAACAGCTCATAAGCATGAACTCCTTGCAATAGTGCATCTGAAGCTGTCTGCATTGATAGATGTCTCCACTGCATATTTGCAGTCCTCTGCCTCCACAGAGACAGATATATCAGAAGCTGCTTCTGTGCGTGTGTAGAATTCTTTACACATATGTAAAATTAGAGAGCTTGTGTAGTATTAAGAAATTATGGAATTGAGTATTGGACAGAAATATTTCACCTGAAATGCAAAAAGAATTTAAAATGAACTTGGGAAATAAGGAGCTTATTGCAATAATTCTGAAAAGGTAAAGCAGAAGAATAAGTAGCTGGGACAATGCTCCTCATATTATAGCTGGAAATTTGAAAATAATAATAAAAATTAAAAAAAAAACAGTCTTCCATAAGGTGTTACTGTGTTTTATTTGGAATTAAGTGACATTTTTAGTAAATATTAATAGACATTTTTCCTCCTTGCAGTAAAAATTCTCTGTTCTAATAATACCCAAATTCTGATTTTTTCTGGGGAGGCAGGCAGGATAGTAATTGATTGATTGATTGATTTATAAATAAAGTGGCATTTTTCATATAGGAAATCTCATTTTTTATGTTTTAATATTAAAATAAAATTTATCCAAGTCTGGGAAATTTTGTTTTGTTGAAGCTTTAATGATGATATTTATTTTTGGTAACAGTGGCTCAGAATGGCATTAGGTGTAATTGCAATCATTTTAGATGAAGCTGTAACTTTAGTCTTTTCTTTGTTTTCTCATGCCTCACACAATCAAAGTGAAAGTTGAGTGTTGTGTTTTTTTTCTTTGAGTTTCATTGACATCGTTTTGCTCAGTTAAATTAATCAAAGGATAGCTAAGCAACTGAAGTTGCTACATACTTAGCTTTTGTGCATACTTATCTTCACAGAATTGGCTCATCTTGATCAGTTGCCAAGAGACTAACAACTGGTTGGTTATGAGTTAGTGGTTTTGAGTTAGTGTTTTACCTTTGGCTTGCTTTCACTTCTGAACAATGAGCCTGCAAAATCTTTTTAACACAGAGATACACACATACACACAGCTGCATTACAGACACAGCCTAGTCTTACTGGGTGCTTACCAAGAAAACTCTCAAATGACAAATCTTCTAACTTGACGATATAGCTTGACTGAATGCAGGATTTTTTTTTAGAGGAAAAGAAAAAGAAATTCCATGAAGAAAGCTATTTCATAAATAACTTCGAAATCCTAATTTAGGAGGGGAGTAACATTACCTGACAAATAATCTCAACCTCTCCTCAGAGCTTTTGATGGAAATTTCTATCCTTTGCGCCTGTCTGGCTGCATAAGTAAAGTAATACCAGTCTGCACTGTTTGAAATGAGGCCATGTGGTATGTGGGGAAAAGGGTTGTGGAGTCAATGTTTCCATCTGAAAATGTTTTGAAAAATTAAACAATTAAACAATGTCATCCATGAAACACTCCTGGCCTTCCCCACACACCCACACATGCAAAACACAAGGTCCTGCTTATCACAAAATCATTTGACGAGCACTGGAGAAACCATGTCTAGCAGAGTGATTTAACATTGTATACAAAGCGATCTATCAGCACAAAAGCCCAGAAGTCACTCACTTTCAGTCCTAGCCCTCTGTGAAAACTTTTGTGAGGGATACCTCTAGAATAATTATTTATTTTGTCTCTAAGAGCTCTCTGGTTATGTAGCTTTGATCTTGCTGCATCGACAGCCTGTAAAAATAATTTTTAAAGGAGAGTAAGTAAAAATACAGTTTGGGGATAGCAGGGACAACAAATACTTGAGTTTTTAAATCAAAGCAAGTTTGAAACATGCTGTCAGGATGGCTTTTTCCCATATCAAATGGCAAAAAATTATGATGAGTAAGTTATAAGCTAATAACAAAGTAATAGAAGATACTGAATGTTAGGTCAGAATTGCAGAATCACAAAAATCACATTATAAAAAAGTTGTCTGGAAAGGGAATAATCCTGAAGCAGTTGCAGTTTTTGTGATTCATGTGGAGTCTGTTACATGCAGCATTTCACTCTGAGCCCCGGATGCTTAAGGTGAAAGACAATACTGCAGTACTTTACATCCAGTCATGCTTATTCACTCATGCTTGTGACATAAGCAAATTTGCACTATTCCTTTGCAACCTTTTTAGCAATGACTTGGTGGACATTTTGGACTCTGTTGCACCTGTGCAGCTGTACATCTTCATCAATGCTGTTCATAATAATCCATTTGACTTTGCAGTGGTGGAAGCTAAAGAAATAACAGTTTTATCTCTCATCTGAAAACTGCTGGGTTGACAGCTGCATTTTAAGGCACAGCAGATGTGAATCAGTATTTCAGTCTTTAGAATCAGCATGTCAATCTCTAGAGGCTACATTCGACAATCTGAAATATAAAAGTAATCACTTCATTCTGTATTGAACAAAGCTGAAAACAATAAAAAGTTTTCCAAAACTCTAATGACACAATTACTTCTGAAAGTGTCAGTCGAAACACGAGATTGAAATATTATCTGCTGTTTATCTAGATCTGTGGTAAGTCAAGTCAACACTGAGCCAAGTAAGAGTCAGATTTAGGGGCAAAAAGCCTACCCTCCTTCATGCTGCATATTGGCAGATAGACCCACAATAAAATGTTGAAACCTATGAAGAAAGACTAACATATACGGTCTGTTTTCACCCGTTTAGAATCCTAGGCAAAAGGTAAATGCTAGATAAAAGTTGAATTTTGTAACTTTTACAAGATATGTGTTTTCCAGGAAACAGGAGGAACGTGTCTATTTAACACTATATATACAAGCATCTTCTTGGAATTGTCTTAAGTAAGGCAATTCAAATACTCAAATACCATTTTTAAGACATAGAGATATAAATATACTATAAAGATATTTGTTAGACGAAGTGCCATCTCCACAATGGTGACCACTTCATCCTTACAGCATATGCAAGGGAATGTAGTCAGATCATGGAGACTGTATGCTGCATAAAACTAGAAACAAAGCTCCTGTGCAGCAGTTTTCATTTTCTTATTTATCTCGAAGAGGAACAGTCATAAGAAAAAAACGATTTAAAAAAACATTTTCCCCAATTTTTTTAGCTGACTTTGTAAACAAATGAACACTCAATATATTGCATTTTCAGGATTTCTAGTAGGAAAAAAAAAGTTTAGAGTAGAATTTTCCTCAAGATCTTCTACATATATACTTACTATTCAGGATATTTTTAATCTAATTTTTGTGTAATTATTGGTCTGTTAACATTTTGACTCAGAAATGCTATTCACAGAAACAAGATGCATTGAGCTGGATTAAAATCAACATAAATCTCCAAAATTTCTGAAAACGTAAGCCAAAGTTTTGCCCATGGGACTGCTTATACCAGGGTGTTTCTTTACAAGTAAGAAGCCCCTATTTATATACTCCCAAGTGGTAAATAGGTTAACCTATCAGTTTCAAAGGGAATAGCCCAGCATAAAAAGCTGTAGATTAGACGATGAAGTGGGCCAGTGTGGAGAAATTGCAGTTTCATGTTTTCTTTAGGTTCTGCATAAGTGTTTTTTGATATGAATGTGCATCAATATCTTTTCTCCAGTACTCTGCTGAGTTCTAGGCTGAGTCTAAGGACATCAAGGGAAAGAGTGAGAACATGACACTGTACTCATCTGCAAAATTGAACACTACGGGGAGGAAGAACATCATTCATCCTATCCAGAAGCAGGTCCAGAAAGCACTGGTATATAGATATCCGAAAATAAGAATGTCTAGTTAGTCAGTGAGAATTTCAGCTACCTTATTCAAACTTCCATTTTTCATTCTGTCAAAAATAAAGCAATTCTCACCCTTGCTCATCATTTTTAGAAATATGGATACTTGCTGTGTAACAAATATAGGGATAAGAGTGTTTTTTATTCCAATTTATATGCTATGGTGTACTGCATTAGTGTTTTTAAATGGGAGACATATAAAATGTTAAAAATTTGACTGTAGAAAATTTGGCTTTACACAGCATTGTCCTAAATGCTGAAGTTTTACTTTGTGTAACAGAGTATGTCAGTTTATCAGAGTCTCTTTACTGACTCTACTTTTGGTGTGTTTTCATATAATCTCATATAAATACAAACGTATACACTGAGCACAGGACCAGTTAGTCCATATGACCTCATCTTCACTATCTACGCTTTTCTTCCAGGAATAAATAGACTGTAATAGACTGATGCTGCATCTTCTTAAAATGCAGTACCATTTCTTTAGAAGAAAAGAACCTGAGAAAAAAAATGTTTTCAAAATAAGAAAAAAAGAAAAAAAGGACATTTTCTAAGTGTATCCAATAGCTAATATCTTCTCTTAAGACATCTCCAGTAAATACATATTTTCTTCCACTGCATACATCTTCCTGAAACTGCCTAGGCACTTTGTCTTTCCAATAACAGTTTTCTTTCAATTCAGGCACTCAGTGAGATAATTGTATTCACACAGTCTTATCAAGTTTTTCAGACTGTTCTTCTTAGATAGTGGATGACAGCTACACAACTGCTGGTAGTGATACAGAAGATTTAGTTTTGCCTTTTTTCTCACCTAAGGTTTTAGCGATGAGCTTTAGTGAAGCTCATTGTCTATGAGCTGTATATATAAAGCAAGGAGGTATATTTTAAGAAGTGTACACTTTCACACTCAGTTCAAATCCTTTAAAGTATCATTAATAGCTTAGGTTTAAACAAGAGCTTAAAGCCTCAATAAATACAATAAAAAATGTACACATATTTTCTCCACTTGTTAATTTCACACTGTATGATTAAAATCAAATCTTGAAAGAACACATTGTATTTTATTTTTATTAAAAAATATGACCTGATTATCTAATGCAGAGGAATCTGAAAGCAAAGTAATAGACTTGCAAATAAGCAATTTATCATGCAGTAGCTAATTAGAAAAATAATAGTCCTATTGACATTGAGGAAGAGATTACCCTATAAGCAATTCAGACAGAATTTCTTTATACAAAGTGTAATTCAATTAAAACTTTCAAAGATATTTTGCTTTAATAGCTTTCTCAAGGCAAAAGCCCTAGAAAAGCAGAACACTGAACACATGCTACCTTATTACTGCCAGGTATTTTATACCTAGAGCAAGATTTTAACCAGATGCTGCTGTAAATGCATATAAATGGTGATCTAGCATATTTGTTCTTAAGAGAAGAATTTTTAGGTTTTTCAATACCCAATCAGTACTAAGTGGTTCTTTTTGATATCTTTGTAATTTTCTTCTGAGAGAAATGTTTACAACTTAGCAGTTCAAAAATCACAGAAGCACAGAATGACTGAGGTTGGAAGGGACCTCTAGGGATCATCTAGTCCAACCACCCTGCTCCACCAGGGACACCCAGAGCACATGGCAATGGTTGCATCCAGGTGGATTTTGAACATTGCCAGAGAAGGAGACTCCACAACCTCTCTGGGCAGCCTGTTCCAGGGCTCTGTCACCCTCACAGTAAAGAAGAAGTAAAGAGATTAAACTTCCTGTGTCTCAACCTCCACTCATTGCCCCTTGTCCTGTCACTGGCCACCACGGAGGAGAGCCTGACCGCATCCTCCCTACATTCTCCCCTCAGATACTTGTACATACTCTTCTCAGGCTTCTCTTCTCCAGACTAAACAGCCCGAGCTTGCTTAGTGTTTCCTCATACGACAAATACTCCAGTCCCTTAATCATCTTCGTGGATCTACACTGCACCCTCTGTAGAAGTTTCACATCCTTCTTGTACTGGGGAGCCCAGAACTGCACCCAATACTCCAGGTGCGGCCTCACCAGAGCTGAGCAGAGGGGCAGGATCACCTCCCTCAACCTGCTAGCAATGCTCCTCCTGGTGCAGGCCAGGATCCCATTGGCCTTCCTGGCCACGGGGGCACATTGCTGCCTTACGGTTGACTTCTTGTCAACCAGGACTCTCAAATCCCTCTCCATGGAGCTGCTTTCCAGCAAGTCAACCCCAATCTGTACTAGTGTCTGAGGTTATTCCTCCTGAGATGCAGGACCATGTACTTGTCCTTGCTGAATCTCATGAGGTTCTTCTCTGCCCAGCTCTCCAACCTGTCTAGGTGCCTGTGAATGGTGGCACAAAGCACATGGCAGCACAAGCATAGCAGCGCAAAATATGTATGTTTGCAGAGAAGCAGTAGTGTACACCTAATTATGAATTAGCATGGCAGTGTTAAACACTCAGAGTTCAGGTTCATCCATTTTAAATTCATGGTAGCTCCTCTTCTTAAGACTTGTTATTACTAAAATGCATATATCTCAGCTAAATATATAGATAGATAGATAGATAGATAGATAGATAGATAGATAAAAATAAAATAAACTTTCTTCCTATAGTATGAAGAACATAAATAATGTTCAAAAAGACACATTCAAAGAACTGACAGATTATATAAGTCTGCTTCATTCTGTTTTGAAAAAATGGTTTATTTTCTTGAATACCTAATATCTGCCTTCAGCTTTTTTTAGAAGGAATGAATCTGATGAAAAATACATTTACTTGATTTATTGAAAGAAATCTCCTTCTTGAAAAAAATGATTGATATTTTTTATTTATTTTACTTTGGACAGCTGTAATTTACTGAAACTCTGGCTTATTCTTTTCCTGCAAATTTAAGTTGCATGTTTCTTTGGATGATCAATGAGCTATTCTCTTGGCTCTGCTGCAAATGCAAACAATTCAATTTAAAAATAAAATCATTGTTTATATGGATATGTATAATTTATTGCAGACAAAAAGAAAGATCTATATATTGCTTAATCATGAAGCTAGAAAGAGGAAAGAGATCCATATTTTTACCTACACCAGATGTTACTAAAATTTGGCAGATGTGCACATGAAATGTGCAATGAACAAGAAGCTTTCAAAATATGAAGAAAAATAAAAATTTTAAACTGGCAGAATTATAGGTTGACTCCATTGCTGACACTAGGAATGATCTATCTCTGAGGTCAAAATAGGCTGTCACAGGACAGTAGACAAAATCATTTCTGTTCTTTAGATGATTTTGTAAAGGATATCTCAGTCAAATCCAATGACATTTCAGTCTTATGGCTGAATGAGAATGGATTAAATTTGTTAATTACATTGATAAGTGCAAGTTAGCCCTCTACATATACTACCGTAAAGTAAATTTATGTGATTTCTCATTTATTTCTATGAAATTGCCAGGAGAATCACTGTGAGCTACTTAAAAAAAAATAGAGACTTAGGAGAAATCTTTCTGCACTCTTCAGTTTTATTGTTCCTCTGTCCCGCATTCATCAAATAAATTCTTACGCATTTTTGTACAAGGATTTACATTTTTAAGTTGGATCAGCTCCTAACCTTCAAGGCTTAGATAGGAATATTCCTGCTGGTTGTTGTTTGTTCAAGATTAGGCACCTAATTTGGAAATAGAAAATGGTATACAGATTCTCAGTCTGAGATCTAGAGAAAGAGCTTTCATTGATTATGTCTCCTGCCTGTGAAGTAACTGGCAGTGGCAGTACCTGTGATTTGACCAGTGCCTTCACTAATAACACTTTGTTGTCTTGTAGTTCTGCATTGCTTTTTGAGTCTTTTATAATAACCTCTTTTAGAAAAAAAAAATACTTTTATTCCATTTGCAGATCTAAATCTAATAGCTTCATAACAATAATTACAAATGAAAATCATTAAATTCACTATGCAGAAGTCTTATCATGCTGATGCATCATTTTAAGTTTAGAGAATATTTGAAGTATTTGTAGCAAAGGACAAACTATTTAATTGATATATATGAAACAGAATTTGTTGTTTTGCAGGAACATAAGCCTTGAAGATTTATTTACCTTTTCCCAAAGAAACATTCATAAATTTTATTGGTCTATGGTTCCATTCAAATGAAAAGTAGCAGGTATATGTATTTTCCTAAAATATTTTCAAAAAATGAAAAGACAAGCTTTTTAAGGAAAAATCCTTTATAAGTGGTTATATTCAAACAATCCTGTATCAACTTTATCAGTCTAAGAACGATAATTACTTTTCTGTGGCTTTTTACAGCCTTCATTCGGCCAGTTCTCTGAGGACTAGTTGCAATGTTGAGTAAAATTGCTCATTTACTTCTCCAATCTCATTTGATGTTCTAGTTAAGACAAAGATATCTGCCTTCCTGCTCATTGCCTTTGTGAGATCATTTCCCTCTCTTTTCTGTGATGCAAATTATGACTTAGACTTTGTTCCACTGAACACTCTAAGCATCTGCAAGCTTCTTATGTTGCTTTTCAGAACTCAGTTAGCCTAACGTGACCAAACAGATTTACAACTTCTGTCCTCTTGGAACACCACTAACAAGGAAAAGGCTTGGTATCTTTTCTAGAATTTAACTGAAGTGTCAAACAGTCACTGTTACCGGTTGGCCCAATGTTGGCCCATTGCATCATATCCAATAACCAAAAGAAAAACAATCAAGTTTAATGAAAATAAAAAAATTCAGGAAAAACAGTATCTAGAGTCGCAGTCCAACAAGAGAGGTCAGTACAGGCTTAAATGAAAGCAGCCGATGTTTATTTCTGAGGATATCTCTCCTATGCTTAAAGTGAACCTATTCTGATATGTTTTGCTTGTTTGGGATGAGAGACATTCATTTCTTGAAAGAAAAAGTTCTGCAATCACTTAAATAGGCTAAATCCTTGAACCCTGGTGTTTCTAAATAAAGCTTTTAGGAGTAGTGCATATTAAAAGAATAGAAGGGTGCAATAAAAAAGTGAGAATTTGCCTTGCTTTAAGAACGATGTAATCACAAAACTTTTCCTAATTCTCCATAGGCCAATTTCCATGTAATCAATTTAGAAAGTGGTATCTACTATTTTCTACACAACACTGGTTCTGCTGGCCAGTGTTAAAAATCAATATTAGGTTTGTTCCCTTTTATTTATTGTCAGAAGCCCAATTATATGCTGCAGTTACAGAAAGACAGGATTAAATTTCCTTTATCTAGAGGAACAAACCAAAGATGACATTGCATGTTTTTTTTTTAATATTTTACAATTTTCATGTATCAAAACATGAGTTTCAGGGTGGCTCAAATTACATTATGCAATCCAAACAGCAATCTGCAAAGCTGAGTGTTAGATGACAACTCTCCAAATATATTTGTAAAAATTATTCAGTAAAAATTCCTTTGAAAGGCAGGATGTTAATACATTCAGTCAATTTATACCAAATTCAGATAGTATGTCTAACAAATAAATACTTCACTGAACTTATAGTAGTTATAAATTTGATCTTTTCTAGTAAACATGCAACCTGCCAATCTAGACAACCACAATCTAGACAAAAATCTACGCAATGTGTCTAGTTTTTTCTTGATATTAAATATGCACATTCTTACATAAGAGGAAGGCATATTAGACAGATTAAACTTTTTTTTTTTAAGCTCTGTATCAGGAAATAAAACACACCATGAGAAAACCACTTTGCAGCAAGAGCTGAATGCTATTATAACTGTCCAAACTAAAACGCTGGCTTGTGCTTTGGTCAGTCACCCAGCCCATGTAAACACACTGGCTTTGGCAGCCATACAACACCCTGAGCTAAGGGGATTCTTTCTCTTGACCCAGTCTGAAAACAAGCATCTAGCAAAAAACACATTTGGTTAAACATCCTGATTTTATGCAGAACAAAACACAATGACAATATGCCCTGTCACTTCAAATCAACCTTCAAAGCAAAATTTTTGTATTCAGCTGGGAAGAAAAGACTAAGAAAAAAAGCAGCAGATGTGTGTTTTTCTTTCCTTCAACTGTAATATTCATATTTTGACATAAGTACCAGGAACCACAAAAAGTAAATGTGGGGAGGAAAGTGGTTTGTCACATGCAACTACTCTGGCACAGCTTCTGCTTGCTCCAAGTTTTAGGAGGAAGCTGAGAAATCTACAGTTATTGCAGAGTAGAGTGGTAGAACAGTGGTAGAACAGCAAGCCCACCAGTCACAAGGTCTGCTTGTTCTGAAAAGCTCAGATCAGAATGGTATACAAAAGGGGATGTATGTATGTTGGTTTGTGTTGGGAAATCTTTTACATCTCGCATGAGGAAAATCAGGTCTGCACGAGTACTAAAGGGATTTTGAAATGCTGAGGAATATTCCTCTTTCCCCATTCTCAAGATGAGACATTTGCATGGTCTACAAGAATGTGCAAAGGTAAATATGGTACGGGTAGACAGGAAATTTAAATTCAAGAACATTACATGGCAACAGAGAAATTTATGAGCCTACCCTTGAAGCACCAATGGTCAACAGTGAAAATGGGCTACACATAGGCAAAATGCTTCTTAGTTCCTTATTGAGAAGAGATTTAGGAGGTTGTTCCACACTGCTACTTTCCCTAAAGTGATCTACCACATGACATGACTTCAGCATATTCATCAGATCCATCCAGTTACTTAAAAATGTGAAGTATGTGAAATCTGAAAACAGATGTCAGCTACCACGCGTTTCTTTTACAAATCCACATCTAAATGTCTGTAAAGTCCTTTATTAATTCCAGATGTAAGTATGTGCCCATCTGGCAAGCTGGCCAGGAGAACTGAATTTTGATGCAATAGAGACTACCACAATCAAGATAGCACAACAGAGACTCATAAATAGCCAGAGTTGTCTATAGACAGATACAAAATCCCTGACTGCCCTCTCATCAATTTAATTGTAAATAGTCTTTTTTAAAGTGAGAAACTCAACACCTAGTCTATTAGTAAAGGAAAAAGACGAACAAAACAACAAACCCTATTTTCCTCAGTTTATCAAATATACTAAAATGTTTTTGTTACGGTCTGAGAAGACTCAAGCCAGGAAGAATCTTTGTTATACTCAGAGTGAGATTAAGACATAAATGAAGTCAAATGCCACCAATCAAGGAAACTTATTGAGCACTTATACAAACAAAATATTCATAGAGATAGGAAAGGGAGATAAAGATAGGCAAGAAGGAAATCTAGCAAAATCAGGATAGGATTGCAAGAGAGAGCCACCACCACGGATCCAGCAGCATCCCATTTGTTTGTAGTCTTCGTGCACAGTGGTGGTGTGGTGGGGGTCTCGCCGTCTATTATTCAGTTGCCCAGTCTTTTATAAGGTATCCAGGAAGGTTGTTTCCTGGACAATGGCATTCCTCCATTTCCTGCGAAGGCAGCACCCCTGCCTTGGGGTGGTCTACAAACAAACAGATTATATCCTCCTGGGGGAACTACTTATTTGTACAGTTTTGGTAAAGTATTTGGAGATATTTATTTTCTGATCTTCACATGAAGTACAGGGCAGTGATTTTAATGCGCTTTATTTGCATTGTGTGGGCACTTGTGTGGGCAGGATTCCTTTTTCTATTTCCTCCACAACTCAAATTATTCAATATTTTTTACTTTAAATTAATTCCATAAATATTTCAGTTAAAATGATGTCATCTCACTTTTATGCATTTTTCTATCCATTGTCTCAGGTTCCACATAACTCAATGTTCTCCAAGAATCACATTATCAGCTCCAGAACAATGGGGCAGATCTTTACACTGGCATACTCTGACGTAAAGCACCACACTGTGTCAACAAGCACAACACAGACCTTTCTTGGAGAACCTATACACAACAGATTTTCATGCATTTCATATTTTTCCAGGGCAGAAGATTCAGTAGTAAGACTGAATAATTTAGCATTTTCTTTCATATTTATACCTTCCTTTTTGTAATTTAATTGTTGAGACCTGAAAAAAACAGTTTACTCTTGATTAATTGCGCGTGTAAAAGCAGAATTAGATTACATGCTAATAACCATGTAAGTCAATTAGCAGTATTTATCTAATAGGAAGTACTAACTGAACACACCAATGCAAAAACACCTTTACCAGCCTTTTCATTTGAATTATGATAAGCTATCATATCTTACATTTCACTGTATTTAATCTCTTGCCCCAAGCACTTTTCTTTGGGAGAGTCTTCATGGATAATTAATCCACTTGTAGTTTCATTGCTCCTCCAGCAGATCCAGTTTAGCCTCAGTTTATCACAGAAACTGCATTTGAGCAGTTTATTTCTGGTACTGTCCTCAGATTTCAAGGTTCATCATATTTATGTGCTTAGCTGAACATAATCAACTGTGATGTGAAACTTTTTGATACTAGGCTTCTAGGAAGGTTTCAAATATACATTTGCATGATATTGCTCCATCTGATGATACCTTAAGTGTCTGAAGGTAATTGAACTTACAAGGTTACAGATTTCAGTCACTTTGGACTGATGCTTTTTGTTTATTCAAGATTGTATTTCTCAGATTCTCTTTCTCTAGAGTGAATGTTAATTTGCAGATGACCAAGATGTTCACATTTTCTGCTGTGAATTCCTGATCTAAATTATGTTTTATTCTTACACTTATCAAAAGAATGAACAAACATCAAAATAATCACACCTACATGCTCTTTCTACCAATTCCAACATTCGTTAAATGCTGTAGAAAAGCTTTTGCTTTGTTTTATTTATTATAGAATTTTCCAGGGGAGAGAGGTGAGAAAAACATCCAAGTGCTGACTGAAAGTCAACATGAATAGAAAGTATAACTTGCATAGATCCAGTTCAGCTGACATTTTCAAATAATAATAATATATTCAAAAACTTTGCAAATATTTTGTATAAAAAAAATTACAATGTTTTAGGAGGTGTTCCATATGGAAAAGAAACTCACTACAAGATCAGCATAGTAAATACATGTCACAATTTCAACAGACTCTCTGTTTTAGACCCCCCAAAATAACAAAGTTGGAATAACAGTACTAAATTGTTTTTAATTAAGTTGATGCATATTGGGGAAAACACATTATCACAGTATTACAAATGTAAGAGGTCTACAATGTCAGGTCTATCCTGCAGAATGCAGCTAGCTGTTATTTCATTATGTAATTTTGCCTTATATGCTCTTACTGGGTAAATAAGATCGTTAGAGTCTCTTGGAATACTGCTAAAACTTGAGGCTTTTTTTTTTTTTTTGAAAGTCTGGTCTGAATGATCATCTCTCCATACTTATATCCATTCACCTTTCATTAGTACAATTTTTAAAGGTGATGAGACTTTGGTCAGCATAGTAGCTAGTAAAATGCTGAATATTTCTGTAATAAAAATATTTATCTGGTTAAAAAAAGTCTTAGACATTGATTACCCAGACTTGACATTTCTAGCCATAATAACTTTGTGTTATATCCAGATTTTCTGTTTGTTGATCTCTATAATCCAGGAGACTGGTAGAAAATATCTATGCATTAGAACTGGACTTCACCTCTCTTACCTCTAACTAGAGCTCTGTAACCCACATTGTCCAGTTTCAGACAATGTAAAAGTATTAGAAACCTTAGTTAAAAAAAAAGAAAAAAAAATAAATTTTGTTTCTTGGAATTTAATCACATTTTTAAACACAGCTCTGATAGCATTTCCGAGCTCAATCATTCTTAAAGCATCCAAACCATATTGCCAAAGTTTTTACAGGCCAGAAAAATATCTTAGTTCTTTATATTACTTTTCAAGAAAACCAAAAGCAAATTTGCTTTAAAATGTCAGAAGTAGGATTACTTTAATTTGATTTTGTATGCTATGGGAAATATGTTACAGAGTTTTTTATTCATATATTTTGTGTCTGTATGCAGCGAAAAGACTTGTTGCTTTAAACTACACAGTTTTTATTTTTACTTAAATTAAATTAGTCTTTTATACACACAGACACATATTTGTTTTCATACCAAGCATAAAAAACATGTCTGGACAAACGCCAAAGGCCAGACTAGGGTTTAACAGGTTCGCTTTTAAAAGTTACTCTTGGTCATGAGTTAATACTTAACTTTTTAAGGTAAAAGTTACTTTGGGGAGTGTAGATTTGTTATTAATTAGAAGTCATGCTTGACTAGCACAAAATTCAGCATCTTTAAGTTTCAGTTGTCAGTAGCAGCTATTGTATTTTGCTACATACATTGCTTCTGTTTTATGATTTAAATTGTGATGGCAAATATTTAATACACAAAATTTATTCCCTAAAAAGTTTAGAAGGAGCTCACATTTTTCTTTCTACCACTAGCTTCTTAGTTTTGTTTTGTTCCTTGTCATGAGTGCCTCATTAAACACCCACGTGAAAAAGTCACAAGAATATTTTCAGTGAAAAATTTTCAAGATGATTGGTATAATTTTATGTTAACTTAGTTATAGTTTCTGAGTGTTTCAGTGTATTTTTCTAAATTTATTTTCTATAGAAACTTTAAATCTAGAGAAAATAGAAATGGAGGAATGGGCTTCATTGTTAATTTTTATCATTTGCTAACTGACAGAATTTGACCACATTTATTTCAACATTCTTCTGAAGGAGCAAATCTGCTGCTTTGTTTGCTGTCTTCTATAGCTTTAATGTTTTGTTTTGTTTTCTACATGGAGATTCACCCTATGGATTCACCCAGGAAAGGGTGAATTTAATGCCTTATTTCATATATCACATATACAGCATTTGTTGAATCTCACTAGACAAGTGGGTACTTAATTTGGAAATCACATAGCTTGACTTCATCTGAACTGAAATATCTTAGGGATTAAGCTATAGGGATGATGACTTCCCTTATGAATAACACAGAGCCTTAAAAATCTGCAATATATATTCCCCATGAAGACTAATCATCTGCATGATAAAAGTCATACTTCAGTACTAATATTACTGATTTTATAATTCACTGTGTCTTATTTTAAGTAAATATGCTATGTTAAAGAAAAACAGAATTTACTAGAGAGTTAACTGAATGCAGACTCATGCAGGTGGAATATTCTGTCTCTAA
Organism: Tinamus guttatus; assembly: GCF_059628265.1. Taxonomy (NCBI): domain Eukaryota; kingdom Metazoa; phylum Chordata; class Aves; order Tinamiformes; family Tinamidae; genus Tinamus; species Tinamus guttatus. Next base: position 7,643 of record NW_028289120.1, on the reverse strand, counting down.
ATGCCATAAAGTGTGAATTATCCGATCACATTTAATAGCCCATGAAAATTAATGATAGCATGCTGGGAAATATTCATCACCTGTTTCTTCTAATAGTTTTAAGGCTTAAATATTACACAATAGCTTCTATATGTAGCAACCAAATCAAACTGTGCATATAGATCTTTTGAATCACTTAAAAAAATAATAATAACTAATAGAGTCAGAAGTAGAACTTTACATATTTTTACCTAAATTAGAGACATAACTTTACTGTTAAGAAAAGTAACAGTAATATCCAGATAAAATTATACATAAAAATAAATATTTATTTAAAAAATACTTCTAGGGTCTGATTTGACAATTGGAGCCTTATTCTCTTAACAGAAATTCAAAGACATCTACAATCTGTAATATATAAGTTTTGCCCATTAATACAGCTAACTTCTGTTGAAAAAAATCTTGATCTGAAAAAAAAAGGTGATCTGAAGCAACTAGGAAAAAGACTGAAGTACTGACTATGAAACCACTTTGTTGCATGTGAATCCCCTTGGAAATAATGAATAACTGTGCCTCATTGGTACAAGCTGACTCACATAAAATATCATGTCCACAGAACAAACCAAATTGCTTTGATATCCTTTGTGTATCAGTTTGTAGGAGACAGAAATGCATCTAACACCTCAGACGTATTTCAGCTAGGTAATTCTCCTTCACTCTACTACAGAACGCACTGTTTTTCTCTGCTATGAGCAGGAATGTCACCTGGCAAGAGTTAACATAGATATGTTGTTTTCATTCATCTCAGAGAAGGATAGGTACATATCTCTTGCTAACAGCCTCTGACGTGAAGCTGTTACCTTCATTTTGACATGCTCACGTAATTTAATATATAAATGATGTGTATGCTGTATATGAAAATATATACTATATATTACTCTTATACTATGTAAATATAAATTTAACATACATATATATACATATAATTTATATGTATATACAAGTGTGCATGTGTGTAGCAAATAGTAAAACAATAGGTAAAAGGAGATGTCATAAATACATGTAATTATTTGTGGTTTTGAATGTACTACTGAAGAGTCAAATTCATTTGGATTAAGAATGAGCCACCAATGTGAAAGAGAAAAGCAGGAACAATTTAATTTTCCTTAAGGAAGTTTATACACATCACACTAACATAACAATAAAAATAGCAGTTCTTGAGTTGTTGAAATTGTGGGAATGCCTGCTGGGCAATCCTAGACCAGGACTGCATTGTGTTAGACCGTGCAGGCATATGATAAACACAAAACTAATTTTAAATACAGGTAGGAGAAATAATACTATTGGAAAGACAAGGAATGTCCTTTTCTAGTTAGAAACATGGGGAGGTCTTAGGCTGCTACATGGCATATGCAGATTTTAGGATTAGGATCTAAAACTTAATTCCCAGCCCTCTGTTGCCTTTACTTTATGTATATTGTTCTTACACTTTTCATGCTAATTCTTAAATTCCAAGAGTACTCTTTTGAAGTACTATATTTTCCTCAAATATGATAACTCCTCAATTATTTTATTAGTTCACTAGCAAAAGGATGCACCAGAAATTGGTGCAGTGGGTAGAAAATAGGAATTATAATTAATCAGCATCTTCAGGACACATTTCTGCAATGGATGCACACTTACGTGTACTTAATAAATTCATATGTGCTTGCTGGAATTTTTTTTAAAAAGGGGGAGACATCAGCAGTGTTGCCTTACAGCCTATTCACTGCATTCTCATCTACACTCAGCGTGAGCAATCTGTTGTTCTGCATCAAATGCAGCCTCATACCACCAACAAATAACAGCTGACTTTGTCAGAGAAAAGCTCCAGCAGATCAACCTCATTGTTCAAACTCCCTAAACCTCCTCAAAAGAGCCTCAAATGTCAAGATAATCCCGATTGTCATCCAAGGTCAAGAGAGAGAGAGGGGCAGCTCAGGAACTGCTATTGCAGAAAGCACTGCAGGTGCCAGAGCAGAAAGGTTACCTTTCATAACAGGTCATACTGAGGCAGTCTGGCACTGCTGCCTGCTCCACCTGGGCAGGGGCAGTGATGGGTCACACTGTACCTAAGCAAATAATATATTTGCTGACAGCACGAAGTAGGTAGTTATATTTTTCTCACAAGAAAAGATTTTTCCCTTATACTCTAATGCTTATAAGATATGGTAGTCTAGCATTTAAGAATATAAATACTGAGAACTACAGAGAATTTCTCCTTTCAGTTTTTCCTCAGTAAGAATTTTGGTGACACTGGAAATAAAAAATGTAAAATAATAAGAATTAAAAAAAAAGTTTTGGGGAAAATGTCTTTGCACTCTCAAAACCTTCACCACACATGCATGCAGTGTGACAGAGAAATAATATTTGTATTGATACATCATTTATTTGCATATAATGACATATTGAAAGATCAACTTGAGCACTGAGTCTTGTAGCGGGTAGATTCACTATATCTACCATTGCATATATTAACTACTATTATAGTGAGAGTATGGATGAGGCTGTGACCTACATGTTTTTAGAGTATTTCAAAAACAAATATAGATAAGAGATAATAGCCATTTATTCTGGAAATATACATATATATATATGTATATATATTTTTACAAACTCTTCTTGTTCTTTTCTCTCTCTTTTTTTTTTCCTCATACCAACTTGTTTTCATTCAGCTCAGTCTGCTTCTGGTTCACTTAGCTTTGACATATGACTAAACAAAATTGCCAAGGGCATACAGATGATGGATGATACAAAGATGACAGACATTTTCATACCAACTCTAAATTCTTGTAAATAGGACATTTTTCTTTCTAAATTCAACATATTCATGGAACATGTTTCATACATGAAAGCAGACACATTCATTTGAAGTGACTGTGAACGAAAAAGAAAAGAAAAAAATGAAGACTGCAGTTTTGCTACCATATTACCTTTATTTGGATGCTTCATCTCTAAGAATCATGATCTCATGCAGCAATGAAAAAAAAAGACGCTTGTAAGTGTTTTTATCTCTGTTTTGTTGCGCAGAATCTGAATGGATTTCTTTCTACGTCCTGGTCAGGAAGTAGAAAAACCTACAGTAAAAACATCACAGGTTTGAATTTGCAGTTACAACAGAGACCAGAGTGCTGGATTCAAGTGACAGCAGGAGAGTACATGGTGCATTTCACCAGGAGCAGCTGTTACTAGTGAATGCGAAGGAAATGCTGAAAAAATAAAATTATTGAAGGAATTTACACAGTTTATGTGAATTGCCTGTGACTGTGACTGATGCTGTAGGTTTTGAAGAAGGAAAAGAAGGAAGTTTTTGGCAGTTACACTATGAGGAATGAATTAGGCTACTTAGGCCTTTCCTTTTATCTTGGCTACCTCCCATTTACGGGAGTGACCTACCATACCTATTGAGAAGAGAAACATTTTTTTTTTCTCTTATTTATTTATTTATTTTCTTCATGTGTGTTTTACTATGATCCTTAAAACCAGGGATATATTCTTTCGGATTTTTTGAAAATGTGTCCTAGTATTGTGGTCCTATTATTGCAAAGAAAGAGAGGAATATTTCCTTGAGTGTGCAAAACAATTTCTAAATTCTAGAATTCCCCAGTAAGGATGCAAGAGTTCTTCCAATAGTGTTGTCTTGTAGGTATTTCCTTGACTGCATGCATTGCAGTCTTGAGGTACCCTCTTCCCATCCCACTTAAGCCCAGAAATCAAAACCCTATTGCCAATACCTGCTGTGAAGCTCCTTATTGACAAGCAGTATCTGCTCACTCTTTCTTACATCTTTTCCACTCCTTGGCAGAAAGGAGGGGAACTCCTTATACCTTACCATCACTGCCGGCTTTCCGTAGTCATGTCTGTTGCTTTCCAAGTTTCGCTTGGCAATATCACTGATGAAAACATGGAAGAGCCACATCGAGTAATAGACATCTCATGCTTTGCAGTCAGCAGGGTAGGTGTTCCTAATGGGCTTGGGATTCGGCAATAATCACGCCATAATGAGATGACTACATTGAGCATTTATTCAGGTGAAAGCACATAAAAGAAGCAAAGTATGGACACCTACTCACAAGGTGATACCTGCTGGTGGGATACTGGACCCGAACATTCTCTCGAGCTGGCAGAGAGAGAGTTGCTGACTGGCTCCAGCGGAGACAGGGTAGGCCTCAGAGTTTGGAGTTTCTCCTGCCCTCCAACTCTCTCCGCATTGTCCTCTCTATGTCCGGTGCATCCTGGCATGTAGGGTCAGCAGGACCCAGGAGGCAGGCCGGGGGGCGGACTCACTCCACCTGTAGTTGCGCAACTCTCCCCTCTGGGTGCGCAGGCGTGCACACCAGTCATGGGTCTCACCCCTCAATTCGAGGGTCCTGCCTTCCTCCTCTTCTTCCTCATTTCCGGGTGTTTGGGCTCCAAAGCTAGTGCGCAGATATGACGGGAGACCAATAGTAGCTATCGCAGCCGCGCATGTAGCCAATGAGAAGGCAATCTGAGTGTGTGGACACTGCATGGGCAGTGCTGCGCTGGATAAATATAACGTTTGAGCCGAATAAACGAGCTGCTGAGGACCATGACCTGCAGCATGTTACAGTCATAACTGAGAATGTGTTCTGAACTGAGACAAGGAATCCTTCTCTTTTCCTGTGAGCTGCTGTGTTACTGTGCTCTGCCGAACTACTGCTTTCTTATGTTCTTATTTACCCCATTTTCCTCTGTCATAGCCTTCCTATATACTGAAGCCTCATTTTCTAATACCTTGTAGCTAATTCTTTTTTTCTTTGCTTCTAATCTTTGCTCTTGCTTCCTATTTTTTCCATTCTTAGCGCTGGCAACACCACAAGGAACAAGGCTGTTAACTTTATTAGCTTATGTCCTTAACTGTATCCCATCTCTACCTTGACATTATTCAGTCATATTGTGCTTGCTGGTTAGGGACTGGTTAGTGGACATGCCACTAGAGTAGACTATATTAGAAATTTGCAGTTTGCCAAGGTCAGATCATTTTAATCTTCAGGAGAGAATCTACCAGAACAAAAGTAGATATTACTGTGGGGAAATAACTAGTTGGTATGCATTGAGTGTCTGCAATGTTTAGACAAGATAAATACAGGAATAAAAATGGGCATAAAGCTAGAGAAACAAATTGCAGAAATACTTGAATTTTGGCTAATGGATGGTATAAAGCACTTAAGATTTTTAACTTTTAGGAATAAATTATCAAAAAGGCCATTTCTCTTTCTTAAAACTACATGCACAGCGATGGTAGCATAATAGCAGATGAAGATTTAAATGCTATTTATTGAGACTCAGATCTGCAGCTTGAAAAAGATAGGAAGAAAGAAAGAAAGAAAGAAAGAAAGAAAGAAAGAAAGAAAGAAAGAAAGAAAGAAAGAAAGAAAGAAAGAAAGAAAGAAAGAAAGAAAGAAAGAAAGAAAGAAAGAAAGAAAGAAAGAAAGAAAGAAAGAAAGAAAGAAAGAGAAAGAAAGAAAGAAAGAAAGAAAGAAAGAAAGAAAGAAAGAAAGAAAGAAAGAAAGAAAGAAAGAAAGAAAGAAAGAAAGAAAGAAAGAAAGAAAGAAAGAAAGAAAGAAAGAAAGAAAGGAAGAAAGGAAGAAAGGAAGAAGGAAGGAAGGAAGGAAGGAAGGAAGGAAGGAAGGAAGGAAGGAAGGAAGGAAGGAGGAAGGAAGGAAGAAGAAGAAAGGAAGAAAGAAGAAAGAAAGAAAGAAAGAAAGAAAGAAAGAAAGAAAGAAAGAAAGAAAGAAGAAAGAAAGAAAGAAAGAAGAAGAAAGAAAGAAAGAAAGAAAGAAAGAAAGAAAGAAAGAAAGAAAGAAAGAAAGACCGCTGCCATTTTTATGACATTCCTAACTCCTCCATTTCCTAAATAGCTGGTAGTAAACCAGGCAGTATGATGAAATCACAGATTTCAAACATATGCAGGCTGAAAAATATATTTGTTGAATAGGAATAAAAAGCTGTTTTGAGAAGAACTAGCATTTCCATAATGTCTTTTCATCTAGTCCTCATTGCTTCACAACAACAGTTCTGTTCCTCTGTGTTTTAAACTGAAAACTTCAGCCTGTTGGGGAAATTCTTCGTATATCATTTCTAAAGCAGCCCAAGCAATCAGTTCTTGCAGTACTGAACAGTAGTGTCTTGATTAACCCCTTACAGGTATTTCAGAATAGCACTATAAACTATTAGATGGAAGGTCCAGTCTGATCTCAGTAGATCAGTTCCAGATATCAGTGGCTGAAACTAAAATGTGTAGACAAGAACAATGCTAAAGATATCTAAGCCAGATCAAAGTGCATGCTAAGACTGATAAAGATACTATTTTGCACTCAAGAATAAGTGCAAATTTGTTATACTGTGCAGTACAAATATGTATTCAATTGCACAGAAGAAATATTTCTCTGTGTAAACATTTGAATGCATATTTTACATAACATTTCTTCTTACTCTTTTGTCTTGAATGTAATTGATTTCTTATGTGCAAGGAGATCATTCTCCCAGCTCTTGCAGAAGCTCTAGATTTGATCTTTCCTCAGAGTCTCCTGAAGCCTATATCTTTCTTGAGCAGAATGCAAAGATATTTTTCAAAGTTCATTTTTATTGCATATTTCTCAATCTTTTGGACTGGGTTAATGGGTAGGTTTGACGTATTGCAAAGACTAATAATAATAATTTATATAATTCCAGAAAATCTTCCAGAGGAACATAGGCTCTATTTACTGCTATTAGTAGACTAAATTATTCAACTAGCTTTTATGTTAATAAATATGTACTTCTTGTGAAGCAACTTCTTATTAAGGAACTTCTTATGAAGCAAAACATAGAAAATATACAATCAAAGTGTGGATAGGATATATTCTGAAAGCAAAGTTTGTCAGGAACCCACAAAGGATAAGCATTGTTGATGCGTTTCAGTAACAGAGCAGTTGTGTTTCAGAAATTCAGGTATTAATTATTTGCCTTCTTTATCTACAACTAGAGCCATATATTCCTAACCCAATGGCTGTTGCCAGACTTTTGATCAGTGAAATGCAAACTCATCATTACCAGAAATTCTAATCCTCAAAATAGATAGATAGAACTCGGCCATGATGACTCAAGTGTCATCATCTGCAGTCAGAATTCTTACTATTTAATTTTTGTAATTAGTGCAATTGGCTCATGGTGATTCATTATGCTGGTTCACTTTTTTTTTTTTCTTTTTTTTTTTCTTCACTGAAGGGGGGTTCTTAAAATCTTAGTCTAGCTGGATTTGCTTTTTTGCTGGGGGTTAAGCTACTTGACGTCCATAGGTCCCTCACAACTTAAACTATTCTATTTGGTGGTGTTCTCTGTGTACGTTATAAGTCAATGGATCAACCAACACCAATTTAGGAATACTATCCTGACATGTATTCCTTACTGAGAAAAAATCCAGTCACCTCTCACATCCTCCACTATGGCTTAATTAATTAGAGAATCGTGAACTAATTTGATTTGGAAGGGACGTTGGAGGTCAGCTAGTCTCTTGCTTAGAGAAGGGTCAATGTTAATAATTCAGGCAAGATACTCAGGGCATTATCCAGTACCTTCAAAACAGGTGGTTTACAACCCCTTTTGGCAACCTTCTTCAGAGA
>NW_028289119.1:300000-414015 GCF_059628265.1 Tinamus guttatus | reverse complement strand
AGGATTTTGTCCGAATCTGTATTACTGATTTGTTGCTTTCAATCTCCACTAAGAAGAGACCAAGGCTCTTACCCCCAAAAGGAAAATGTATATCGAGGTACGTCGTGGCCAAGAAATGGTCCAAGAGGTGAAAAGAAGCACTTCATTCCCACCAGAGCACTGCCATCTTCCAGAGGCCACTGATGCAATGGAAGCTGCTGGCATTTATAAGGCAGAGACCTCTCACAAAATATGTTCTCCCTCTCCACAGACCCAGGGCAACAGCTGCAGCACCCCCAATACCTCTGCTCGGCCAGACCATGTGCTCTCGACTGTACCCGACAAAGACACCGACCACCCTCAGACTGAGCTCGGAGGAGCATCAGGCAGCAACCCGAGGCAGAATGAAAAAGCGAATCGCAAGAGGAGCCTCGCTTCCCCTTCCTCCCCTCCCACACCATCGCAGCAGGCTCAAGAGGAAAGGTGTCTTGAACACCTCCCACCAAAGAAGCGCTATCGCTCCTGCTGCCAGTAGGGAGGCAAGGGGTTCCCTCTGCTACCCCAAGCTGCCACTGTCCTGCCACGTGCCAGCCCCTGAACATCTGCACCCCAGCCTGCCCTTCCCCCAGCACTGCTGCCCCACAGGCCTCCAGTAAAATCTCGTCTTCTTCTTCTTTTTTTTTTTTTATCCATCCCTATTTCTAGGTAGTCTCTTATGTTTTCTAAATAAAATGACTGGTGCTGTTCTTAAATTGCACTCTGGTGTGTGTTCCTTATCAGCTAGCGGATACGTGAAAACTGCAACTCAGCTACTCTTGGGGGAAGGAGGAGGAGGGTACAGGGACGTTCCACCACACCTAGAAGAATGGTATTCCAGTAGAATAAATAAGCCATTCTTTACACTAGGCTCAAATGACTCTGAGAATTCGAGTGAATAAAACGAGAGCATGAATGAGAAGAGAATGCTGTGAACAGCTTTACACAAAATACTAGTTACAGTGGAGCGGCAAGATTTCATGGATGTTCATGCAACACTAATCCATCTCCAACTCTGCAAAGTACAAAAATGTACTCTTCGTAGAAAGACTAGGATTGAAATATTAGAATAGATTTCTAACTGTCAGGATTAACTTGATTAGAATTAAAATCATTTTTAAAGTTAAGGTTAGAGTTTTTAAATAACAGCTTTGTTAGAGGAAAAGAACACTGGGCAATGATGCTTGGGTATGGGTAGGATTTCTCAAGCTGATGTCAGAAGAGGATTCGTCGATTCCAGACCCAAAAAGGGCTTATAGAGCTGCCATCATTCAAGGCAGCGGGAATACCATCCAAACCGGAGCTCTAAAATGGTGAAAGGGACTAAATGGGAGGCCTCTCTATTCTGCAGCCTGGGAGCTTTATTGCAGGCAGCCAAGCTTGCGTAGGTCGGGTCGCCACTTCCTCATCCCCCTGCCATCCCACCCACTTCTCCGCTGAGAGCAGGAAAGCTGCCTCCAGCACAGCACGGAGATGCCAGCAAAAGAGGCACCATCGTGCCCTCCCCACGCCTAGATCTCTCACTCCAGTAGGCAGCACAAGGACAGCGCGCTCTCGATCTGCTTTCCTTTGCTCTGCTCTGCTTTGGACAAGGCTTTGCAGACAGGTCCAGATTCCTGCCAGCAGGAGGGGCACACAAAGGGATTTTGGCCATGCAGCAAAGCTGCCACAGTCGGTGGCAGAGGTTTCTCCTCTTACCACGCTTTGCCAAAGTGGCTCTGCCAAAACATGAAACGCTTGAAGGCTCGGAACCCAAGGCACAACTGGAGCCCTCCATGTCTCTGATTTCTTGATTTCCCAAAGATGAGGGAGGCTACACTGATTCCCTGCAACTATTTCCTCTTCACTTTTATTTGGTATCAAATGCCGCTGTGTTGGTCCCTCTAACCTGAATTCCCTGCAGAGACTAAGCACTGCATTCCTTTGGCTTTACAAGTGCTCCTAGAAACTGTGGCCACTTTGTTCCTCTCTTCTGAAAGGAAGGGAAGGGAGGCAGCAGCAAAGACGGGACATTTCCACATTTCCCCTGCAGCCCCTGGAGGAAACTGCACCATGGAGCACATGGCTGGAGACTTGCATTCAGTCTCCAGCTCAGCCTTTCCTGTACCAGAGAGGTTTGCCTATGCCATGGCATCGAAGAGAAGGCAAATTCACTCCCACTGCAGCTAGGAGCAGAGATACAGCTTGCCCTCATGCAGAACCCTCTTAAAGTTGGACACATGCAATGAGAATGAAGTGACTTTTGGAACTACGAGCTCCCTTGTACTTCCCTGCTTTCACTGCCATTCTCTCATCACAGCGATGACACTGTGCGCAGATGCCTAAGACTGCTGTTTGGTGGTAGTTGGGGGTGATGGGAACCAGTGCTGCTCCCTTTTCTTTCCTTTTGTGTGTGTTTGTTGTTTGATTTGGCTTGGATTATCACAGTGTTAATAGATAGTAGCAATGCTGTTCCTGCCGTACGTCATGCTGCCTCCCAGTTACAAAAAGCATCCTCCCTGAGATGCCCCTGAGACTAGTGAGAGTAGATTCCAGTCCTCTCTCTGCTTCTGCCCACTTCCTCCAAGCACTTGAAGAGGAGCTAGATGGTCTCTAAGGGTCCTTTCCCCAGCACAAACCCAATGGAGGTAAACAAATCAGTCAGGGCTGCAAGAAGAAAAAAAAAATATTAAGTTACACAGGTCCAATAAACTACCTCCCGAAATATTTCAGGAGGGCTTTGCTGCCCACTTCTTGTCCATTCAAGAAGGCTGGAGGACCCTGTTGCCCGGTGAGCCAGTGTCCCAGCTCCCTTACCCAGAGGTCAACCAGCAGGACACACTGACACACTGGACACGTGGCATTACACCAAACTGGGGGGATGGATTTTATTAGGCTCTGAGCTGAAAGACTTGCATACGCCAAGACCCCCCTCAGCCTTCGTCCTTTTGCTCCGCTGTCTCGAATGAGTGCCAGAAAAGAGCAAAGGGAAGATAGGTGGCCCTGCAAAGCTTGACTCACTTTAATCCTACCAGATCGGTAAGCACAGCCATGACACTGGTGAGTAAGTGATGGAGTAATGAGAGCAGCAGGAACATTTTTGGAGCATTTCTAGAAAGGCCCAAGGGTAATTTAACAGAATCCTCCTGCCTCTTGAGCCCCGTGTTAGGGAGAGCACAGCTAAAGAGCATGTGCTTTGTTGTGCTACAATCCTCCTCTCTTTCCACTGGACATACTGAGGGGCGAGGGTGGCTTCAAAGAAGATGCTGTCCCTCTTTTCCTTCCAGCACGTTTCGTGCCTAGAGTTTTTTCTCTCCATCTGGAAGCTCTATAGGTTTCATATAGAATTGTGTTCAGTCAATGAAATATGGAAGCAGGACAGCTAAAGGGTAAACCACCCCTAGACAAGTCCCTTAGACATTGTGAGGTGTAGCTTTCCGTCCTGCAGCAGGGAGGTGGACTGCCCTTTTGAAAGAAAACCCAGCAGAGAGCTGTTGTTGCAGAATGGACAGAGGTGCCTTTGGTGGCAAAGCACTTGCTATGGCTGGGAGCAACCTCCATCCCACTGGAGAGGCCGTTGCTGAGGGATGGCAGGTGGCAAAGGCACCACACCGATGGCTCTGTGTTTGTGACATTGAAGGGTCTAAGGGCTGCTTGGCCCCCGCAGCTGGTTGCCAGTGGCTCTGGCGGAATGTTTGCTCTGGAACCTGCAGTCTCCCTGGACAACTTTAGAGGTTCCAGACTGTTTCCTCCCGAAGTTGGAGCATCTCTACGTTGTCCTGCCTTCTTTAAAGGATAGCGACTCCTTTTTCTTCCTGTCTCAAGTCAGGAAGACCCTTCCAAGGGACAAGCGGCTGGGCTAAAGCAAGGGCTGACCCAATGGAGCGCAGGGGCCTAGGTGCAGCAGGCGACAGCGTGCGTGCCTGCCTTGAAGAGCGGGAGCAGGAGGCAAGAGAGGGCTCCTCTGTTCCTCCGCTGCCAGCCCGCCAGCCAGCCAGCGGCACCTCGACGCAAGAGCTGCAGCCAGCACCCGCGCCTGCACCTCTCTGTGATGGGGATGAGGGGCAGCAGCCCAGCTGCAGCTCCACCAGAAGGGCTGAGGACTGCCTGGAGGTGCCAGCTCCACCAGAGCCCTGGGATCGGATGCCCACAATTCTTTCAGAAGCGCCGGACTGTCCCAAGCCCACAGGTGACACATTGCCTCCCGACATTCATCCCTCTCCGAGAGGCAATCCCCCCTGAGCTTCACGTTCTATTTCCTTGAAGATTTGGAAGAAATCTCTGAGGATGAATTAGAAGAGTCCTTGGATGTGACACCCCCATCTTTGTCAGAAGCGCCGGGCTCTCCCAAGCCCACACATGACCCATTTCCTCAGGAGAGGCATGCTGATCCGATAGGCAGTTCCCCCTTTAACATCGCCTTCTACTGCCTTGAGGATTTAGAAGAAATCTCTGAAGGTGAATTGGAAGAACCCTGGGATCTGACACCCCCATCTCTTTCACAAACACCGGGCTCTCCCAAGCACACACGTGACACCTTGTCTCCTGACACTCATCCTGATCCGACAAGCAATGCCTCCGTGACTATTGCCTTCTATTGCATGGAGGATTTGGAGGATATATCTGAAGATGAATCAGAAGAGCTCTGGGATCGGACACCCCCATCCTTTCCAGAAGCACCGGGCTCTCCCAAGAACATGCATCGCACATCGCCTCATGAGAGACGTCCCAGTGAGACAGGCAGTGCCACTGTCAACATGGCCTTCTATTGCATTGAAGATTTGGAGGAAATCTCTGATCAAGAATTAGAAGAGCCCTTGGATCTTACACCCCCACCTTTATCAGGAGGACAGGGCTCTCCCAAGCGCACAAATGGCACATTGCCTCATGAGAGAGGTCCCGATGTGACAGACAATGCCTCCACGAACATGGCCTTCTATTGCATAGAGGATTTAGAGGAAATCTCTGAAGATGAATTAGAGGAGCCCTGGGATCTGACACCGCCTGCTCTTGCAGCAGCACAACCCTCTCCCATTCATACAGATGGCAGACCGGCTCACGAGACAAACCCTTTTCCCACAAGGAATAAGCCACTGAACATCCCCGTCTGTCGTAATGAGGATTTGGAAGACATCTCTGAGGAGGAATTGGAAGAGCCCTTGCAAAAGGAGGAGATTGCCCAAATCTGCAATACTGACTGGATAGATGCAATCTCCAGTAGGAAGAGACCAAGGCCCTTACCCCCCAACAGGAAAATGTATATAGAGGTACGTTGTGATAAAGAAATGCCCCAAGAGATGAAATATAGCACTCCACTCCCATCAAAGCACTGTCGTCTTCTTGTGGGCACAGATGCAATGGAAGCTGCTGGCATCTCCAAGGCAGAGGCCTTGCACAAGTCATTTTCACCCTCTCCACACACCCAGGGCAGCGGCAGCAGCACCCCCAATACCTCTGCTCGGCCAGACCCTGTGCTCTCGACCATGTGTGACAAACACACCGACCACCCTCAGCCTGAGCTCGGAGGAGCATCAGGCAGCAACCCGAGGCAGAATGAAAAAGCGAATCGCAAGAGGAGCCTCGCTTCCCCTTCCTCCCCTCCCACACCATCGCAGCAGGCTCAAGAGGAAAGGTGTCTTGACCACCTCCCACCAAAGAAGCGCTATCGCTCCTGCTGCCAGTAGGGAGGCAAGGGGTTCCTTCTGCTACCCCAAGTTACGACTGTCCTGCCACGTGCCAGCCCCTGAACATCTGCACCCCAGCCTGCCCTTCCCCCAGCACTGCTGCCCCACACACCTCCAGCAAAATCTCGTTTTCTTTTTTATCCGTCCCTTTCTACGTAGTCTCTTATGTTTTCTAAATAAAATAAAAGGTTCTGTTCTTAAGTTATGCTGTGGTGTGTGTTCCTTATCGGCTAGCGGATACGTGAAAACTGCAACTAAACTACTCTTCGGGGAGGAAGGAGGAGGGTACAGGGACGTTCCACCACACCTAGAAGAATGGTATTCCAGTAGAATAATTAAGCCATTCTTTACACTAGGCTCAAATGACTCTCAAGATTCAAGTGAATAATACAAGAGCATGAATGAGAAGAGAATGCTGTGAAAAGCATTACACAAAATACTAGTTACTAGTGGAGGGGTTAGATTTCACGGGTCTTTATTCAATGCTAGTCCATCTCCAATTCTGCCAAGTACAAAAATGTACTCTTCTTAATAGGGTGATAATTACAATATTAGAACTGATTTCTAAATGTCAGGATTAAATTAATTAGAATTAAAATAATTTTTAAAACAAAGGTTAGTATTTTTGAATAACAGCTTTGTTAGAGGAATAGAACACGGTGCAATGATGCTTGGGTATGGGTAGGATTTCTCAAGCTGATGTCAGAAGGGGATCCATCGATTCCAGATGCAAAAAGGGCTCCTAGAGCTGCCATGAGTTAAGGCACCGGAAATACCTTCCAAACCGGAGCTCTAAAATGGTGAAATGGACTAAATGGGAGGCCTCTATTCTGCAGCCTCGGAGCTTTATTGCAGGGAGCCAAGCTTGCGTAGGTCGGGTCGCCACTTCCTCGTCCCCCTGCCATCCCACCCACTTCCCCGCTGAGAGCCGGAAAGCTGCCTCCAGCACAGCACGGAGATGCCAGCAAAAGAGGCACCATCGTGCCCTCCCCACGCCTAGGTCTCTCACTCCAGTAGGCAGCACAAGGACAGCGTGCTCTCGATCTGCTTTCCTTTGCTCTGCTCTGCTTTGGACAAGGCTTTGCAGACAGGTCCAGATTCCTGCCAGCAGGAGGGGCACACAAAGGGATTTTGGCCATGCAACATGGCTTCCACAGTCGGTGGCAGAGGTTTCTCCCCTTCCTACGCTTTGCCAAGGCGGCTCTGCCAAAACACATCACGATGGTCTGGGGGCTCTTGAAGGCTCGGAACCCAAGGCACACCTGGAGGCCTCCGTGTCTGTGATTTCTGTATTTCTCCAAAGATGAGGGAGGCTACACTGATTCCCTGCAACTATTCCCTCTCCACCTTTACTTGATCTCAAGTGCAGCTGTCTTACCACCTCTAACCTGAACGCTCTGCAGAGACTAAGCACTACATTCCTTTGGCTTTTCATGTGCTCCAAGAAACTGTGGCCACTTTGTTCCTACCTTCTGAAAGGAAGGGAATGGAGGCACCAGCAAAGACGGGACATTTCCAGATTTCCCTGCAGCCCCTGCAGGAAACTGCACCGTGGAGCACATGGCTGGAGACTTGCATTCAGTCTCCAGCTCAGTCTTCCATGTACCAGAGAGGTTTGCCTATGCCATTGCATTGAAGACATGCAATGAAAATGAAATGATCTTTGGAACTACAAGCTCCCTTGTACTTCCCCACTTTCACTGCCATTCTCTCATCACAGCGATGACACTCTACGCAGATGCCTAAGACTGCTGTTTGGTGGTAGTTGGGGGTGATGGGAGCCAGCGCTGCTCCCTTTTCTTTCCCTTTGTGTGTGTGTGTGTCCTGTTTGCTTTCGCTTGGATTATCACAGTGTTAATAGACAGTAGCAATGCTGTTCCTGCCGAAAGTCATGCTGCCTCCCAGTGACAGAAAGCATCCTCCCTTGAGATGCCCCTGAGACTAGTGAGAGTAGATTCCAGTCCTCTCTCTGCTTCTGCCCACTTCATCCAAGCACTTGAAGAGGAGCTAGATGGTCTCCAAGGGTCCTTTCCCCAGCACTAACCCAGTGGAGGCAAACAAATCAGTCAGGGCTGCAAGAAGAAAACATGAATATTAAGTTACACAGGTCCAATAAACTACCTCCCTGAATATTTCAAGAGCACTTTGTTGCCCACTTGTTGGCCATTCAAGAAGGCTGGAGGACCCTGTTGCCCGGTGAGCCAGTGTCCCAGCTCCCTTACCCAGAGGTCAACCAGCAGGACACATTGACACACTGGACACGTGGCATGACACCAAACTGGGGGGATGGATTTTATTAGGCTCTGAGCTGACAGACTTGAATATGCCAAGACCCCGCTCAGCCTCCCTCCTTTTGCTCCGCTGTCTCGAATGAGTGCTGAAAAAGAGCAAAGGGAAGATAGGTGGCCCTGCAAAGCTTGACTCACTTTAATCCTGCCAGATCGGTAAGCACAGCCATGACACTGGTGAGTAAGTCATGGAGTAATGAGAGCAGCGGAAACATTTTTGGAGCATTTCTAGAAAGGCCCAAGGGTAATTTAACAGCATTGTCCCGCCTCTTGAGTCCCGTGTTAGGGAGAGCACAGCTAAAGAGCATGTGCTTTGTTGTGCTACAATCCTCCTCTCTTTCCACCGGACACACTGAGGAGCGAGGGTGGCTTCAAAGAAGACGCTGTCCCTCTTTTCCTTGCAGCGTGTTTCATACCTAGTGCTTTTTCTCTCTATCTGGAAGCTAGTTAGGTTTCATATAGAATTGTGTTCAGTCAATGAAATATGGAAGCATGACAGCTAAAGGGTAAACTACCCCTAGACAAGTCCCTTAGACATTTAGAGGTGTAACATTCCGTCGTGCAGCAGGGAAGTGGACTGCCCTTTTGAAAGAAAACCCAGCAGAGAGCTGTTGTTGCAGAATGGACAGAGGTGCCTTTGGTGGCAAAGCACTTGCTATGGCTGGGAGGAACCTCCATCCCACTGGAGAGGCCGTTGCTGAGGGATGGCAGGTGGCAAAGGCACCACACCGATGGCTCTGTGATTGTGACATTGAAGGGTCTAAGGGCTGCTTGGCCCCCGCAGCTGGTTGCCAGCGACTCTGGCGGAATGTTTGCTCTGGAACCTGCAGTCTCCCTGGACAACGTTAGAGGTTCGAGACTGTTTCCTCCTGAAGCTGGAGCATCGCTACGTTGTCCTGCCTTCTTTAAAGGATAGCTACTGCTTTTTCTTCCTATCTCAAGTCTGGAAGACCCTTCCAAGAGACAAGCGGCTGGGCTAAAGCAAGTGCTGACCCAATGGAGCGCAGCGGCCTAGGTGCAGCAGGCGACAGCGTGCGTGCCTGCCTTGAAGAGCGGGAGCACGAGGCAAGAGAGGGCTCCTCTGTTCCTCCGCTGCCAGCCCGCCAGCCAGCCAGCGGCACCTCGACGCAAGAGCTGCAGCCAGCACCCGCGCCTGCACCTCTGTGTGATGGGGATGAGGGGCAGCAGCCCAGCTGCAGCTCCACCAGAAGGGCTGAGGACTGCCTGGAGGTGCCAGCTCCACCAGAGCCCTGGGATCGGATGCCCACAATTCTTTCAGAAGCGCCAGGCTCTCCCAAGCCCTCACAGGACACATTGCCTCAAGATATGCATCCTGATCCACCAGGCAACGCCTCCATAAAAATTGCCTTCTATTGCATTGAGGATCTGGAGGAAACATCTGAGGATGAATTAGAAGTGTCCTTGGTCTGACACCCCCATCTTTGTCAGAAGCACCGCCCTCTCCCAGACATACAGATGGTACATCGGATCATGAGCCAGACCCTTTTCCCACAGGCAACACGTTACTGAACATCCCTTTCTGTGGTACTGAGGATTTGCAAGTCATCTCTGAGGAAGACTCTGAAGAGCCCTCAGAAAAGGAGGAGTATGTCCGAATCTGCATTACTGATTTGTTGCTTTCAATCTCCACCAAGAAGAGACCGAGGCTCTTACCCCCCAACAGGAAAATGTATATCGAGTTACGTCGTGGCCAAGAAATGGTCCAAGAGGTGAAAAGAAGCACTTCATTCCCACCAGAGCACTGCCATCTTCCAGAGGCCACTGATGCAATGGAAGCTGCTGGCATCTCCAAGGCAGAGGCCTTTCACAAGACATTTTCTCCCTCTCCACACACCCAGGGCAGCGAATGCAGCACCCCCAAAACCTCTGCTCGGCCAGACCATGTGCTCTCGACCGTGGCCGACAAAGACACCGACCACCCTCAGCCTGAGCTCGGAGGAGCATCAGGCAGCAACCCGAGGCAGAATGAAAAAGCAAATCGCAAGAGGAGCCTCGCTTCCCCTTCCTCCCCTCCCGCACCATCGCAGCAGGCTCAAGAGGAAAGGTGTCTTGAACACCTCCCACCAAAGAAGCGCTATCGCTCCTGCTGCCAGTAGGGAGGCAAGGGGTTCCCTCTGCTACCCCAAGCTGCCACTGTCCTGCCACGTGCCAGCCCCTGAACATCTGCACCCCAGCCTGCCCTTCCCCCAGCACTGCTGCCCCACACACCTCCAGCAAAATCTCGTTTTCTTTTTTTTTCCCCTCCCTTTCTAGCTAATCTCTGATGTTTTCTAAATAAATTGACTGGTGCTGTTCTTAAATTGCACTCTGGTGTGTGTTTCTTATTGGCTCGCGGATACGTGAAAACTGCAACTAAGCTACTCTTGGGGGAAGGAGGAGGAGGGTACAGGGACATTCCACCACACCTAGAATTATAATATTCCAATAAACTAATTAAGCCATTCTTTACACTAGGCTCAAATGACTCTAAAGATTCAAGTGAATAAAACAAGACCATGAATGAGAAGAGAATGCTGTGAAAAGCATTACACAAAATACTAGTCACTAGGGGAGGGGTTAGATTTTATGGAACTTCAGACAACACTAGTCCATCTCCAACTCTGCCAAGTAAAAAAAGGAACTCTTCGTAATAGGGGTAGAATTGCAGCATTAGATTTGATTTCTAAATGTCAGGATTAAATTAATTAGATTTAAAATAATTTTTAAAACTAAGGTTAGTATTTTTAAATAACAGCTTTGTTAGAGGAATAGAACACTGCGAAATGATGCTTAGGTATGGGTAGGATTTCTCAAGCTGATGTCAGAAGAGGATCTGTCGATTCCAGACCCAAAAAGGGGGTACCATGAATCAAGGCACTGGGAATACCATCCAAAATAGAGCTCTAAAATGGCAAAAGGGACTAAACGGGAGGCCTCTCTATTCTGCAGCCTCGGAGCTTTATTGCAGGGAGCCAAGCTTGCGTAGGTCGGGTCTCCACTTCCTCATCCCCCTGCCATCCCACCCACTTCTCCGCTGAGAGCAGGAAAGCTGCCTCCAGCACAGCATGGAGATGCCAGCAAAAGAGGCACCATCGTGCCCTCCCCACGCTTAGATCTCTCACTCCAGTAGGCAGCACAAGGACAGCGCGCTCTTGATCTGCTTTCCTTTGCTCTGCTCTGCTTTGGACAAGGCTTTGCAGACAGGTCCAGATTCCTGCCAGCAGGAGGGGCACACAAAGGGATTTTGGCCATGCAACAAAGCTTCCACAGTCGTTGGCAGAGGTTTCTCCCCTTCCTACGCTTTGCCAAGGTGGCTCTGCCAAAACAGGTCACGATGGTCTGGGGGCTCTTGAAGGCTCGGAACCCAAGGCACAACTGGAGCCCTCCGTGTCTCTGACTTCTTGAAATCCCCAAAGATGAGAGATGCTACAGTGATTCCCTGCAACTATTCCCTCTCCACCTTCATTTGGTCTCAAGCGGGACTGTCTCAGCCCTTTCAAGCTCAAATGGCATCGAAGAGAAGACAAAATCCCTTCCCATTGCGGGATGAGCAGCGATGCACCTTGCTCTCATGCAGAACCCTCTTAAAGGTGGAACACATGCAATGAGAATGAAGTGATCTTTGGAACTACGAGCTCGCTTGTACTTCCCAGCTTTCACTGCCATTCTCTCATGAGAGCGATGACACTGTGCGCAGATGCCTAAGACTCCTGTTTGGTGGTAGTTGGGGGTGATGGGAGCCAGTGCTGCTCCGTTTTCTTTCCTTTTGTGTGTGTGTGCATCTTGTTTGGTTTGGCTTGGATTATCACAGTGTTAATAGACAGTAGCAATGCTGTTCCTGCCCCACGTCATGCTGCCTCCCGGTGAGAAAACGCATCCTCCCTTGAGATGCCCCTGAGACTAGTGAGAGCAGATTCCAATCCTCTCTCTGCTTCTGCCCACTTCCTCCAAGCACTTGAAGAGGAGCTAGATGGTCTCCAAGGGTCCTTTCCCCAGCACTAACCCGGTGGAGGCAAACAAATCAGTCAGGGCTGCAAGAAGAAAACAAAAATATTAAGTTACACAGGTCCAATACACTACCACCCTGAATATTTCAGGAGCACCTTGCTGCCCACTTCTTGGCCATTCAAGAAGGCTGGAGGACGCTCTTGCCCGGTGAGCCAATTCCCAGCTCCCTTACCCAGAGGTCAACCAGCAGGATACATTGACACACTGGACATGTGGCATGACACCAAACTGGGGGGATGGATTTCATTAGGCTCTGAGCTGAAAGACTTGCATACGCCAAGACCCCCCTCAGCCTTCGTCCTTCTGTCCCGCTGTCTCGAATGAGTGCCGAAAAAGAGCAAAGGGAAGATAGGTGGCCCTGCAAAGCTTGACTCACTTTAATCCTGCCAGATCAGTAAGCACAGCCATGACGCTGGTGAGTAAGTGATGGAGTAATGAGAGCAGCGGGAACATTTTTGAAGCATTTCTAGAAAGGCCCAAGGGTAATTTAACAGCATCCTCCGGCCTCTTGAGTCCCGTGTTAGGGAGAGAACAGCTAAAGAGCATGTGCTTTGTTGTGCCACAATCCTCCTCTCTTTCCACTGGACACACTGAGGGGCGAGGGTGGCTTCAAAGAAGACGCTGTCCCTCTTTTCCTTCCAGCACGTTTTGTGCCTTGAGCTTTCTTTCTATAGCTGGAAGCTAGTTAGGTTTCATATAGAATTGTGTTCAGTCAATGAAATATGGAAGCAGGACAGCTAAAGGGTACACTACCCCTAGACAAGTCCCTTAGACATTGTGAGGTGTAGCTTTCCGTCCTGCAGCAGGGAGGTGGACTGCCCTTTTGAAAGAAAACCCAGCAGAGAGCTGTTGTTGCAGAACGGACAGAGGTGCCTTTGGTGGCAAAGCACCTGCTATGGCTGGGAGCAACATCCATCCCACTGGAGAGGCCGTTGCTGAGGGATGGCAGGTGGCAAAGGCACCACACCGATGGCTCTGTGTTTGTGACATTGAAGGGTCTAAGGGCTGCTTGGCCCCTGCAGCTGGTTGCCAGCGGCTCTGGCGGAATGTTTGCTCTGGAACCTGCAGTCTCCCTGGACAACGTTAGAGGTTCGAGACTGTTTCCTCCTGAAGCTGGAGCATCTCTACGTTGTCCTGCCTTCTTTAAAGGATAGCTACTGCTTTTTCTTCCTATCACAAGTCTGGAAGACCCTTCCAAGGGACAAGCGGCTGGGCTAAAGCAAGGGCTGACCAAATGGAGCGCAGCGGCCTAGGTGCAGCAGGCGACAGCGTGCGTGCCTGCCTTGAAGAGCGGGAGCAGGAGGCAAGAGAGGGCTCCTCTGTTCCTCCGCTGCCAGCCCGCCAGCCAGCCAGCGGCACCTCGACGCAAGAGCTGCAGCCAGCACCCGCGCCTGCACCTCTCTGTGATGGGGATGAGGGGCAGCAGCCCAGCTGCAGCTCCAGCAGAAGGGCTGAGAACTGCCTGGAGGTGCCAGCTCCACCAGAGCCCTGGGATCTGACGCCCACAATTCTTTCAGAAGTGCCCGGCTCTCCCAAGCCCACACGGGACACATTCCCTCAAGATATGCATCCTGATCCGCCAGGCAACGCCTCCATAAAAATCGCCTTCTATTGCATTGAGGATCTCGAGGAAATATCTGAAGAGGAATTAGAAGACACCTGGGATCTGACACCCCCATCTTTGTCAGAAGCACAGCCCTCTCCCAGGCACAGAGATGGCACATTGGATCACGAGCCAGACCCATTTCCCACAGCCAACAAGCCACTGAACATCCCTTTCTACGGTAATGAGGATTTGGAAGACAGCTCCACGGAAGAATTTGACCAGCCCTCGGAAAACGAGGATTTTGTCCGAATCTGCATTACTGATTTGTTGCTTTCAATCTCCACTAAGAAGAGACCAAGGCTCTTACCCCGCAACAGGAAAATGTATATCGAGGTACGTCGTGGCCAAGAAATGGTCCAAGAGGTGAAAAGAAGCACTTCATTCCCACCAGAGCACTGCCATCTTCCAGAGGCCACTAATGCAATGGAAGCTGCTGGCATTTATAAGGCAGAGACCTTTCACAAAACATTTTCTCCCTCTCCACAGACCCAGGGCAACAGCTACAGCACCCCCAATACCTCTGCTCGGCCAGACCCTGTGCTCTCAACCGTGGCCGACAAAGACACCGACCACCCTCAGCCTGAGCTCGGAGGAGCATCAGGCAGCAACCCGAGGCAGAATGAAAAAGCGAATCGCAAGAGGAGCCTCGCTTCCCCTTCCTCCCCTCCCACACCATCGCAGCAGGCTCAAGAGGAAAGGTGTCTTGACCACCACCCACCAAAGAAGCGCTATCGCTCCTGCTGCCAGTAGGGAGGCAAGGGGTTCCCTCTGCTACCCCCAGCTGCCACTGTCCTGCCACGTGCCAGCCCCTGAACATCTGCACCCCAGCCTGCCCTTCCCCCAGCACTGCTGCCCCACACACCTCCAGTAAAATCTCGTTTTCTTTTTTTTCCCCTCCCTTTCACGGTAGTCTTTTATGTTTTCTAAATAAAATGACAGGTGCTGTTCTTAAGTTACGATCTGGTGTTTGTTCCTTTTTGGCTAACGGATACGTGAAAAATGCAAGTAAGGAAGATCTTGGGGATAGGAGGAGGAGGGTACAGGAACTTTCCACCACACCTAGAAGAATGGTATTGCAGTAGAATAATTTAGCCGTTCTTTACACTAGGCTTAAATGACTCTGAGGATTCAAGTGAATAAAATGAGAGCATGAATGAAAAGAGAATGCTGTGAAAAGCATTACACAAAGTACTAGTTACTAGTGGAGGGGCTAGATTTCATGGAAGTTCATACAACACTAGTCCATCTCCAACTCTGCCAAGTACAAAAATGTACTCTTTGTAGAAGAGATAGAATTGTAATATTAGAATAGATTTCTAACTGTCAGGATTAACTTGATTAGAATTAAAACAATTTTTAAAGTTAAGGTTACAGTTTTTAAATAACAGCTTTGTTAGAGGAAAAGAACACTGGGCAATGATGCTTGGGTATGGGTAGGATTTCTCAAGCTGATGTCAGAAGAGGATCCGTCGATGCCAGACCCAAAAAGGGCTGCTAGAGCTGCCATGAGTCAAGGCACCGGGAATTCCATTCAAACCGGAGCTCTAAAATGGTGAAAGGGACTAAATGGGAGGCCTCTCTATTCTGCAGCCTGGGAGCTTTATTGCAGGGAGCCAAGCTTGCGTAGTTCGGGTCCCCACATCCTCGTCCCCCTGACATCCCACCCACTTCTCCGCTGAGAGCAGGAAAGCTGCCTCCAGCACAGCACGGAGATGCCAGCAAAAGAGGCACCATCGTGCCCTCCCCACGCAATGGAAGCTGCTGGCATTTATAAGGCAGAGACCTTTCACAAAACATTTTCTCCCTCTCCACAGACCCAGGGCAAAAGCTACAGCACCCCGAATACCTCTGCTCGGCCAGACCATGTGCTCTGGACTGTGGCCGACAAAGACACCGACCATCCTCAGCCTGAGCTCGGAGGAGCATCAGGCAGCAACCCGAGGCAGAATGAAAAAGCGAATCGCAAGAGGAGCCTCGCTTCCCCTTCCTCCCCTCCCACACCATCGCAGCAGGCTCAAGAGGAAAGGTGTCTTGACCACCTCCCACCAAAGAAGCGCTATCGCTCCTGCTGCCAGTAGGGAGGCAAGGGGTTCCCTCTGCTACCCCAAGCTGCCACTGTCCTGCCACGTGCCAGCCCCTGAACATCTGCACCCCAGCCTGCCCTTCCCCCAGCAATGCTGCCCCACACGCCTCCAGCAAAATCTCGTTTTCTTTTTTTTCCCCTCTCTTTCTAGGTAGTCTTTTATGTTTTCTAAATAAAATGACAGGTGCTGTTCTTAAGTTACGATCTGGTGTTTGTTCCTTTTTGACTAGCGGATACGTGAAAAATGCAAGTAAGGAAGATCTTGGGGATAGGAGGAGGAGGGTACAGGAACTATCCACCACACCTAGAAGAATGGTATTCCAGTAGAATAATTAAGCCATTCTTTACACTAGGCTCAAATGACTGTGAGGATTCGCGTGAATAATACAAGAGCATGAATGAGAAGAGAATGCTGTGAACAGCTTTACACAAAATACTAGTTACTAGGGGAGTGGCTAGATTTCATGGATGTTCATGCAACGCTAGTCCATCTCCTACTCTGCCAAGTACAAAAATGTACTATTCAGAAGGGATAGAATTGTAATATTAGAATAGATTTCTAACTGTCAGGATTAATTTGATTAGAATTAAAGGAATTGTTAAAGTTAAGGTTAGAATTTTTGAATAACAGCTTTGTTAGAGGAAAAGAACACTGTGCAATGATGCTTGGGCATGGGTAGGATTTCTCAAGCTGATGTCAGAAGAGAATCCGTCGATTCCAGATGCAAAAAGGGCTCATAGAGCTGCCATGAGTTAAGGCACTGGGAACACCATCCAAACCGGAGCTCTAAAAGGGTGAAAGGGACTAAATGGGAGGCCTCTCTATTCTGCAGCCTCGGAGCTTTATTGCAGGGAGCCAAGCTTGCGTAGGTCGGGTCGCCACTTCCTCGTCCCCCTGCCATCCCACCCACTTCTCCGCTGAGAGCAGGAAAGCTGCCTCCAGCACAGCACGGAGATGCCAGCAAAAGAGGCACCATCGTCCCCTCCCCACGCCTAGATCTCTCACTCCAGTAGGCAGCACAAGGACAGCGCGCTCTCGATCTGCTTTCCTTTGCTCTGCTCTGCTTTGGACAAGGCTTTGCAGACAGGCCCAGATTCTTGCCAGCAGGAGGGGCACACAAAGGGATTTTGGCCATCCAACATGGCTTCCACAGTCGGTGGCAGAGGTTTCTCCCCTTCCTACGCTTTGCAAGGACGGCTCTGCCAAAACAGGTCATGATGGGCTGGGAGCTGTTGAAGGCTCAAAACCCAAAGCACAACTGGAGCCCTCTGTGCCTCTGATTTCTTGATTTCTCCAAAGATGAGGGAGGCTATGCTGATTCCCTGCAACTATTCCCTCTCCACCTTTACTTGGTCTCAGGTGCGGCTGTCGCAGCCCCTCTAACCTGAGCCCTCTGCAGAGACTAAGCACTGCATTCCTTGGGCTTTTCAAGTGCTCCTAGAAACTGTGGCCACTTTGTTCCTACCTTTTGAAAGGAAGGGAAGGGAGGCACCAGCAAAGACGGGGCATTTCCAGATTTCCCCTGCAGCCCCTGGAGGAAACTGCACCGTGGAGCATGTGGCTGGAGACTTGCATTCAGTCTCCAGCTCAGCCTTTCCTGTACCAGAGAGGTTTGCCTATGCCATGGCATCGAAGAGAAGACAAAATCACTTCCCACTGCAGGCATGGGCAGCGATGCAGCTTGCTCTCATGCAGAACCTTCTTAAAGTTGGACACATGCAATGAGAATGAAGTGATCTTTGGAACTACGAGCTCGCTTGTACTTCCCCACTTTCACTGCCATTCTCTCATCAGAGCGATGACACTGTGCGCAGATGCCTAAGACTCCTGTTTGGTGGTAGTTGTGGGTGGTGGGAGCCAGTGCTGCTCCCTTTTCTTTCCTTTTGTGTGTGTGTGTGTCTTGTTTGCTTTGGCTTGGATTATCACAGTGTTAATAGACAGTAGCAATGCTGTTCCTGCCGTACGTCGTGCTGCCTCCCAGTGACAAAAAGCATCCTCCCTTGAGATGCCCCTGAGACTAGTGAGAGTAGATTCCAGTCCTCTCTCTGCTTCTGCCCACTTCCTCCAAGCACTTGAAGAGGAGCTAGATGGTCTCCAAGGGTCTTTTTCCAGAAATAACCCAGTGGAGGCAAACAAACCAGTCAGAGCTGCAAGAAGAAAACAAATTATTAAGTTACACAGGTCCAAAAAACGACCTCCCTGAATATTTCAGGAGCACTTTGTTGCCCAGTTTTTGGCCATTCAAGAAGGCGGGAGGACCCTGTTGCCCGGTGAGCCAGTGTCCCAGCTCGCTCACCCAGAGGTCAACCAGCAGGACACATTGACACACTGGACACGTGGCATTACACCAAACTGGTGGGATGGATTTTATTAGGCCCTGAGCTGAAAGACTTGCATATGCCAACACGCCCCTCAGCCTTCCTCCGTTTGCCCCGCTGTCTCGAATGAGTGCTGAAAAAGAGCAAAGGGAAGATAGGTGGCCCCGCAAAGCATGGCTCACTTTAATCCTGCCAGATCGGTAAGCACAGCCATGACACTGGTGAGTAAGTGATGGAGTAATGAGAGCAGCGGGAACATTTTTGGAGCATTTCTAGAAAGGCCCAAGGGTAATTTAACAGCATCCTCCGGCCTCTTGAGTCCCGTGTTAGGGAGAGCACAGCTAAAGAGCATGTGCTTTGTTGTGCTACAATCCTCCTCTCTTTCCACTGGACACACTGAGGGACGAGGGTGGCTTCAAAGAAGACGCTGTCCCTCTTTTCCTTCCAGCACGTTTCATACCTAGTGCTTTTTCTCTCTAGCTGGAAGCTCTATATGTTTCATGTAGAATTGTGTTCAGTCAATGAAATATTGAAGCATGGAAACTAAAGGGTAAAGTACCCCTAGACAAGTCCCTTAGACATTGTGAGGTGTAGCTTCCCGTCGTGCAGTAGGGAGGTGGACTGCCCTTTTGAAAGAAAACCCAGCAGAGAGCTGTTGTTGCAGAACGGACAGAGGTGCCTTTGGTGGCAAAGCACTTGCTATGGCTGGGAGCAACCTCCATGCCACTGGAGAGGCCGTTGCTGAGGGATGGCAGGTGGCAAAGGCACCACACCGATGGCTCTGTGTTTGTGACATTGAAGGGTCTAAGGGCTGCTTGGCCCCTGTAGCTGGTTGCCAGCAGCTCTGGCGGAATGCTTGCTCTGGAACCTGCAGTCTCCCTGGACAACGTTAGAGGTTGAAGACTGTTTCCTCCCAAAGCTGGAGCATCTCTACGTTGTCCTGCCTTCTTTAAAGGATAGTTACTGCTTTTTCTTCCTGTATGAAGTCAGGAAGACCCTTCCGAGGGACAAGCGGCTGGACTAAAGCAAGTGCTGACCCAATGGAGCGCAGCGGCCTAGGTGCAGCAGGCGACAGCGTGCGTGCCTGCCTTGAAGAGCGGGAGCAGGAGGCAAGAGAGGGCTCCTCTGTTCCTCCGCTGCCAGCCCGCCAGCCAGCCAGCGGCACCTCGACGCAAGAGCTGCAGCCAGCACCCGCGCCTGCACCTCTCTGTGATGGGGATGAGGGGCAGCAGCCCAGCTGCAGCTCCACCAGAAGGGCTGAGGACTGCCTGGAGGTGCCAGCTCCACCAGAGCCCTGGGATCTGACGCCCACAATTCTTTCAGAAGCGCCGGACTGTCCCAAGCCCACAGGTGACACATTGCCTCCCGACACTCATCCCTATCGAAGAGGCAATCACCCCATGAACATCGCCTTCCACTCCCTTGAAGATCTGGAAGAAATCTCTGAGGATGAATTAGAAGGGTCCTTGGATCTGACACTCCCATCTTTGTCAGAAGCGCCGGGCTCTCCCATACCCACACATGACACATGGCCACACGATATGCTTCCTGAAGCGACAGGCAGTGCCTCCATGAGCATTGCCTTCTATTTCTTTGAAGATGTGGAGGAAACCTCTGAAGATGAATTGGAAGAGCCCTGGGATCTGACACCTCCATCTCTTGCAGAAGCACAGCCCTCTCCCAGGCATACAGATGGCACATCAGATAACGAGACAGATCCTTTGCTCACAGGCAACAAGTCACCGAACATCCCTGTCTGCGGTAATGGGGATTTGCAAGTCATCTCCGAGGAAGACACTGAAGAGCCCTTGGAAAAGGAGGAGTTTGTCCAGATCTGTGTTACTGACTTGATGCTTGCAATGTCCACCAAGAAGAGACCAAGGCTCTTACCCCCCAACAGGAAAATGTATATACAGGTGCGTTGTGATAAAGAAATGCCCAAAGAGATGAAATATAGCACTCCACTCCCACCAAAGCACTGCCGTCTTGTTGAGGACACATATGCAATGGAAGCTGCTGGCATCTCTAAGGCACAGGCCTTTCCCGAGGCATTTTCTCTCCCTCCACACACCCAAGGCAGCGGCTCTGCTTGGCCAGGCCACATGCTCTCGACTGTGGCCACCAAAAACACTGACCACCCTCAGCCTGAGCTCGGGGGAGCTTCAGGCAGCAAACCAAGGAAGAATCAAAATGGGAATCGCAAGAGGAGCCTCGCTTCCCCTTCCTCCCCTCCCACACCATCGCAGCAGGCTCAAGAGGAAAGGTGTCTTGAACACCTCCCACCAAAGAAGCGCTATCGCTCCTGCTGCCAGTAGGGAGGCAAGGGGTTCCCTCTGCTACCCCAAGCTGCCACTGTCCTGCAACGTGCCAGCCCCTGAACATCTGCACCCCAGCCTGCCCTTCCCCCAGCACTGCTGCCCCACACACCTCCAGCAAAATCTCGTTGTTTTTCTTTTTCCCTCCCTTTCTAGGTAGTCTCTGATGTTTTCTAAATAAAATGACAGGTGGTGTTCTTATGTTATACTCTGGTGCGTGTTCCTTTTCGGCTCGCGGATACGTGTAAACTGCAACTAAGCTAGTCTTGGGGGAAGGAGGAGGAGGGTATAGGGACATTCTACCATACCTAGAAGAATGGTATTCCAGTAGAATAATTAAGCCATTCTTTACACTAGGCTCAAATGACTCTGAGGGATGACGTTTATAATATGGCAGCATGAATGAGAAGAGAATGCTGTGAAAAGCATTACACAAAATACTAGTTACTAGTGGAGTGGCTAGATTTCATGGATGTTCATGCAACACTAGTCCATCTCCAACTCTGCCAAGTACAAAAATATACTCTTCGTAGAAGGGGTAGAGTGGAATATTAGAATTGATTTCTAAATGTGAGGGTTGACTTAATGAGAATTAGATTAATTTTTAAAATTAAGGTTAGGATTTTTATAAAAACGGCTTTGTTAGAGGAAAAGAACACTGGGCAATGACGCTGGGGTATGGGTAGGGTTTCTCAAGCTGATTGATATCAGAAGAGGATCCGTCGATGCCAGACTCAAAAAGGGCTCATAGAGCTACCATGAGTCAAGGCACTGGGAATATCATCCAAACCAGAGCTCTAAAATGGCGAAAGGGACTAAATGGGAGTCCTCTCTATTCTGCAGCCTCAGAGCTTTATTGCATAGCTCGGGTCGCCACAACCTCGTCCCCCTGCCATCCCACCCACTTCTCCGCTGAGAGCCGGAAAGCTGCCTCCAGCACAGCACGGAGATGCCAGCAAAAGAGGCACCATCGTGCCCTCCCCACGCATAGGTCTCTCACTCCAATAGGCAGCACAAGGACAGCGCGCTCTCCATCTGCTTTCCTTTGCTCTGCTCTGCTTTGGACAAAGTTTTTGCAGACAGGTCCAGATTCCTGCCAGCAGGAGGGGCACACAAAGGGATTTTGGCCATGCAACAAAGCTGCCACAGTCGGTGGCAGAGGTTTCTCCCCTTCCTATGCTTTGCCAAGGCGGCTCTGCCAAAACAGGTCATGATGGGCTGAGGGCTCTTGAAGGCTCAAAACCCAAGGCACAACTGGAGCCCTCCATGTCTCTGATTTCTTGATTTCCCCAAAGATGAGAGAGGCTACACTGATTCCCTGCAACTATTCCCTCTCCACCTTCATTTGGTCTCAAGCATGGCTCTCTCAGCACCTCTAACCTGAACACTCTGCAGAGACTAAGCACTGCATTCCTTTGGCTTTTCAAGTGCTCCTAGAAACTGTGGCCACTTTGTTCCTCTCTTCTGAAAGGAAGGGAAGGGAGGCACCAGCAAAGACGGGACATTTCCAGATTTCCCCTGCAGCCCCTGGAGGAAACTGCACCATGGAGCACGTGGCTGGAGACTTGCATTCAGTCTCCAGCTCAGCCTTTCAGTTGGCAGAGAGGTTTGCCTATGCCATGGCATCGAAGAGAAGACAAAATCACTTCCCACTGCGGGTATGGGCAGCGATGCAGCTTGCTCTCATGCAGAACCCTCTTAAAGTTGGACACATGCAATGAGAATGAAGTGATCTTTGGAACTAGGAGCTCGCTTGTACTTCCCTGCTTTCACTGATTCTCTCATGAGAGCAATGACACTGTGCGCAGATGCGTAAGACTCCTGTTTGGTGGTAGTTGGGGGTGACGGGAGCCAGCGCTGCTCCCTTTTCTCTCCCTTTGTGTGTGTGTGTGTCTTGTTTGCTTTGGCTTGGATTATCACAGTGTTAATAGACAGTAGCAATGCTGTTCCTGCCGTACGTCGTGCTGCCTCCCAGTGACAAAAAGCATCCTCCCTTGAGATGCCCCTGAGACTAGTGAGAGCAGATTCCAGTCCTCTCTCTGCTTCTGCCCACTTCCTCCAAGCACTTGAAGAGGAGCTAGATGGTCTCCAAGGGTCTTTTTCCAGAAATAACCCAGTGGAGACAAACAAACCAGTCAGGGCTGCAAGAAGAAAACAAATTATTAAGTTACACAGGTCCAAAAAACAACCTCCCCGAATATTTCAGGAGTGCTTTGTTACCTAGTTTTGGGCCATTTAGGAAGGCTGGAGGACCCTGTTGCCCGGTGAGCCAGTGTCCCAGCTCGCTCACCCAGAGGTCAACCAGCAGGACACATTGACACACTGGACACGTGGCATTACACCAAACTGGGGGGATGGATTTTATTAGGCTCTGAGCTGAAAGACTTGCATACGCCAAGACCCCCTCAGCCTTCCTCCGTTTGCCCCGCTGTCCCGAATGAGTGCTGAAAAAGAGCAAAAGGAAGATAGGTGGCCCTGCAAAGCTTGACTCACTTTAATCCTGCCAGATTGGTAAGCACAGCCATGACACTGGTTAGTAAGTGATGGAGTAATGAGAGCAGCGGAAACATTTTTGGAGCATTTCTAGAAAGGCCCAAGGGTAATTTAACAGCATCCTCCCGCCTCTTGAGTCCCGTGTTAGGGAGAGCACAGCTAAAGAGCATGTGCTTTGTTGTGCTACAATCCTCCTCTCTTTCCACTGGACACACTGAGGGGCGAGGGTGGCTTCAAAGAAGATGCTGTCCCTGTTTTCCTTCCTTTTACGTTTCGTGCCTAGAGTTTTTTCTCTCCATCTGGAAGTTCTATAGCTTTCATATAGAATTGTGTTCAGTCAATGAAATATGGAAGCATGACAGCTAAAGGATAAACTACCCCTAGACAAGTCCCTTAGACATTGTGAGGTGTAGCTTTCCGTCCTGCAGCAGGGAGGTGGACTGTCCTTTTGCAAGAAAACCCAGCAGAGAGCTGTTGTTGCAGAACGGACAGAGGTTCCTTTGGTGGCAAAGCACCTGCTATGGCTGGGAGCAACCTCCATGCCACTGGAGAGGCCGTTGCTGAGGGATGGCAGGTGGCAAAGGCACCACACCGATGGCTCTGTGTTTGTGACATTGAAGGGTCTAAGGGCTGCTTGGCCCCCGCAGCTGGTTGCCAGCGGCTCTGGCGGAATGTTTGCTCTGGAACCTGCAGTCTCCCTGGACAACGTTAGAGGTTCGAGACTGTTTCCTCCCGAAGCTGGAGCATCGCTACGTTGTCCTGCCTTCTTTAAAGGATAGTGACTCCTTTTTCTTCCTGTCTCAAGTTAGGAAGACCCTTCTAAGAGACAAGCGGCTGGGCTAAAGCAAGGGCTGACCCAATGGAGCGCAGCGGCCTAGGTGCAGCAGGCGACAGCGTGCGTGCCTGCCTTGAAGAGCGGGAGCAGGAGGCAAGAGAGGGCTCCTCTGTTCCTCCGCTGCCAGCCCGCCAGCCAGCCAGCGGCACCTGGACGCAAGAGCTGCAGCCAGCACCCGCGCCTGCACCTCTCTGTGATGGGGATGAGGAGCAGCAGCCCAGCTGCAGCTCCACCAGAAGGGCTGAGGACTGCCTGGAGGTGCCAGCTCCACCAGAGCCCTGGGATCTGATGCCCACAATTCTTACAGAAGCGCCGGGCTGTCCCAAGCCCACACGGGACACATTGCCTCCCGACACTCATCCCAATCCAAGAGGCAATCCCCCCATGGGCATCACCTTCTATTCCCTTGAAGATCTGGAAGATATCTCTGAGGATGAATTAGAAGAGTCCTTGGATGTGACACCCCCATCTTTGTCAGAAGCGCCGGGCTCTCCCAAGCCCACACATGGCACATTGCCTCAGGAGAGGCATGCTGATCCGATAGGCAGTTCCCCCTTTAACATCGCCTTCTACTGCCTTGAGGATTTAGAAGAAATCTCTGAAGGTGAATTAGAAGAGTCCTGGGATTTGACACCCCCATCTCTTTCACAAACACCGGGCTCTCCCAAGCACACACGTGACACCTTTTCTCCTGACACTCATGCCGATCCGACAAGCAATGCGTCCGTGAGTATTGCCTTCGATTGCACCGATGATTTGGAGGATATATCTGAAGATGAATCAGAAGAGCTCTGGGATCTGACACCCCCATCCTTTCCAGAAGCATCGGGCTCTCCCAGGAACACACATCAAACATCACCTCATGAGACAGGTCCCAGTGAGACAGGCAGTGCCACTGTCAACATGGCCTTCTATTGCCTTGATGATTTGGAGGAAATCTCTGATGAAGAATTAGAAGAGCCCTTGGATCTTACACCCCCACCTTTATCAGGAGGACAGGGCTCTCCCAAGCGCACACATGGCACATCATCTCATGAGAGAGGTCCCGATGCGACAGGTAATGCCTCCATGAATATGGCCTTCTATTGCACGGAGGATTTAGAAGAAATCTCTGAAGATGAATTGGAAGCGACCTGGGATCTGACACCCCCATCTCATGCAGAAGCGCAGCCCTCTCCCATTCATACAGATGGCACACCGGCTCACGAGACAAACCCTTTTCCCATAGGGAACAAGCCACTGAACATCCATGTCTGTGGTAATGAGGATTTGGAAGACATCTCTGAGGAAGAATTCAAAGAGCCCTCGGAAAAGGAAGAGATTACCCAAACCTGCACTACAGACGTGATGGATACAATCTCCATTAGGAAGAGACTAAGGCCCTTAACCCCCAAGAGGAAAATGTATATAGAGGTGTGTTGTGATAAAGAAGTGCCCCAAGAGATGAAAGATAGCACTCCACTCCCATCAAAGCACTGTCGTCTTCTTGAGGCCACAGATGCAATGGAAGCTGTTGGCATTTATAAGGCAGAGGCCTTTCACAGCACATTTTCTCCCTCTCCACACACCCAGGGCAGTGGCTGCAGCAAACCCAGTACCTCTGCTTGGCCAGACCATGTGCTCTTGACCATGGGCAACAAAGACATCGACCACCCTCAGCCTGAGGTCGGAGGAGCATCAGGCAGCAACCCGAGGCAGAATGAAAAAGCGAATCGCAAGAGGAGCCTCGCTTCCCCTTCCTCCCCTCCCACACCATCGCAGCAGGCTCAAGAGGAAAGGTGTCTTGACCACCTCCCACCAAAGAAGCGCTATCGCTCCTGCTGCCAGTAGGGAGGCAAGGGGTTCCCTCTGCTACCCCCAGCTGCCACTGTCCTGCCACGTGCCAGCCCCTGAACATCTGCACCCCAGCCTGCCCTTCCCCCAGCACTGCTGCCCCACACACCTCCAGAAAAATCTTGATTTTTTTTTTCGCTTCCCTTTCTAGGTTGTGTCTTATGTTTTGTAAATAAAATGACTGGTGCTGTTCTTAAATTGCACTCTGGTGTGTGTTCCTTATCGGCTAGCGGATACGTGAAAACTGCAACTAAGCTACTCTTGGGGGAAGAAGGAGCAGGGTCCGGGGATGTTCCAAAACACCTAGCAGAATGGTATTCCAGTAGAATAATTTAACCATTCTTTATACTAGGCTCAAATGACTGTGAGGATTTGAGTGAATAATACAAGAGCATGAATGAGAAGAGAATGCTGTGAACAGCTTTACACAAAATACTAGTTACTAGTGGAGGGGCTAGATTTCATGGATGTTCATGCAACGCTAGTCCATCTCCAATTCTGCCAAGTACAAAAATGTACTCTTTGTAATAGGGGTAGAATTGCAATGTTAGAATTGATTTCTAAATGTTAGGATTAACTTGATTAGAATTAAAACAATTTTTAAAGTTAAGGTGACAGTTTTTAAATAACAGCTTTGTTAGAGGAAAAGAACACTGGGCAATGATGCTTGGGTATGGGTAGGATTTCTCAAGCTGATGTCAGAAAAGGATCCGTCGATGCCAGACCCAAAAAGGGCTCCTAGAGCTGCCATGAGTCAAGGCACCGGGAATACCATCCAAACCATCGGGTTGCCACTTCCTCGTCCCCCTGACATCCCACCCACTTCCCCGCTGAGAGCAGGAAAGCTGCCTCTAGCACAGCACGGAGATGCCAGCAAAAGAGGCACCATCGTGCCCTCCCCACGCCTAGGTCTCTCACTCCAATAGGCAGCACAAGGACAGCGCGCTCTCTGTCTGCCTTCCTTTGCTCTGCTCTGCTTTGGACAAGGCTTTGCAGCCAGGTACAGATTCCTGCCAGCAGGAGGGGCACACAAAGGGATTTTGGCCATGCAACATGGCTTCCACAGTCGGTGGCAGAGGTTTCTCCCCTTGCTATGTTTGCCAAGGCGTCTTTGCCAAAACACATCACGATGGACGGGAGGGTCTTGAAGGCTCGGAACCCAAGGCACAACTGGAGCCCTCCGTGTCTCTGATTTCTTGATTTCCCCAAAGATGAGAGAGGCTATGCTGATTTCCTGCAATTATTCCCTCTCCACCTTTATTTGGTCTGAAGCGGGACTGTCTCAGCCCTTCTAACCTGAGCCCTCTGCAGAGACTAAGCACTGCATTCCTTTGGCTTTTTAAGTGCTCCTAGAAACTGTGGCCACTTTGTTCCTACCTTCTGAAAGGAAGGGAAGGGAAAGACGGGACATTTCCAGATTTCCCCTGCAGCCCCTGGAGGAAACTGCACCATGGAGCACGTGGCTGGAGACTTGCATTCAGTCTCCAGCTCAGCCTTTCCTGTACCAGAGAGGTTTGCCTATGCCATGGCATCAAAAAGAAGACAAAATCACTTAGCACTGCGAGCATGGGCAGCGATGCAGCTTGCTCTCATGCGGAACCCTCTTAAAGTTGGACACATGCAATGAGAATGAAGTGATCTTTGGAACTAGGAGCTCGCTTGTACTTCCCCGCTTTCACTACCATTCTCTGATCAGAGTGATGACACTGTGCGCAGATGCCTAAGACTCCTGTTTGGTGGTGGTTGTGGGTGATGGGAGCCAGCGCTGCTCCCTTTTCTTTCCCTTTGTGTGTGTGTGTGTCCTGATTGGTTTGGCTTGGATTATCACAGTGTTAATAGACAGTAGCAATGCTGTTCCTGCCCCACGTCATGCTGCCTCCCAGTGACAAAAAGCATCCTCCCTTGAGATGCCCCTGAGACTAGTGAGAGCAGATTCCAGTCCTCTCTCTGCTTCTGCCCACTTCCTCCAAGCACTTGAAGAGGAGCTAGATGGTCTCCAAGGGTCCTTTCCCCAGCAATAACCTAGTGGAGGCAAACAAATCAGTCAGGGCTGCAAGAAGAAAAAAAAAATTAAGTTACACATGTCCAATAAACTACCACCCTGAATATTTCAGGAGGGCTTTGTTGCCCACTTGTTGACCATTGAAGAAGGCCGGAGGACCCTGTTGCCCGGTGAGCCAGTGTCCCAGCTCCCTTACCCAGAGGTCAACCAGCAGGACACATTGACACACTGGACACGTGGCATGACACCAAACTGGGAGGATGGATTTTATTAGGCTCTGAGCTGAAAGACTTGCATACGCCAAGACCCCGCTCAGCCTTCCTCCGTTTGCCCCGCTGTCCCGAATGAGTGCTGAAAAAGAGCAAAGGGAAGATAGGTGGCCCTGCAAAGCTTGACTCACTTTAATCCTGCCAGATCGGTAAGCACAGCCATGACACTGGTGAGTAAGTGATGGAGTAATGAGAGCAGCGGGAACATTTTTGGAGCATTTCTAGAAAGGCCCAAGGGTAATTTAACAGCATCCTCCCGCCTCTTGAGTCCCGTGTTTGGGAGAGCACAGCTAAAGAGCATGTGCTTTCTTGTGCTACAATCCTCCTCTCTTTCCACTGGACACACTGAGGGGCGAGGGTGGCTTTAAAGAAGATGCTGCCCCTCTTTTGCTTCCAGCGCGTTTCGTGCCTAGTGCTTTTTCTCTCTATCTGGAAGCTACTTAGGTTTCATATAGAATTGTGTTCAGTCAATGAAATATGGAAGCATGACAGCTAAAGGGTAAACTACCCCTAGACAAGTCCCTTAGACATTGTGAGGTGTAGCTTTCTGTTGTGCAGCCGGGAGGTGGGCTGCCCTTTTGAAAGAAAACCCAGCAGAGAGCTGTTGTTGCAGAATGGACAGAGGTGCCTTTGGTGGCAAAGCACTTGCTATGGCTGGGAGCAACCTCCATCCCACTGGAGAGGCCGTTGCTGAGGGATGGCAGGTGGCAAAGGCACCACACCGATGGCTCTGTGTTTGTGACATTGAAGGGTCTAAGGGTTGCTTGGCCCCCGCAGCTGGTTGCCAGCGGCTCTGGCGGAATGTTTGCTCTGGAACCTGCAGTCTCCCTGGACAACGTTAGAGGTTCGAGACTGTTTCCTCCCGAAGTTGGAGCATCGCTACGTTGTCCTGCCTTCTTTAAAGGATAGCTACTGCTTTTTCTTACTATCACAAGTCTGGAAGACCCTTCCGAGGGACAAACAGCTGGGCTAAAGCAAGGGTTGACCAAATGGAGCGCAGCGACCTAGGTGCAGCAGGCGACAGCGTGCGTGCCTGCCTTGAAGAGCGGGAGCAGGAGGCAAGAGAGGGCTCCTCTGTTCCTCCGCTGCCAGCCCGCCAGCCAGCCAGCGGCACCTCGACGCAAGAGCTGCAGCCAGCACCCGCGCCTGCACCTCTCTGTGATGGGGATGAGGGGCAGCAGCCCAGCTGCAGCTCCAGCAGAAGGGCTGAGGACTGCCTGGAGGCGCCAGCTCCACCAGAGCCCTGGGATCTGATGCCCACAATTCTTTCAGAAGCGCCCGGCTCTCCCAAGCCCACACGGGACACATTCCCTCAAGATATGCATCCTGAACCGACAGGCAATGCCTCCATAAAAATCGCCTTCTATTGCATTGAGGATCTCGAGGAAATATCTGAAGAGGAATTAGAAGACACCTGGGATCTGACACCCCCATCTTTGTCAGAAGCACAGCCCTCTCCCAGGCACAGAGATGGCACATTGGATCACGAGCCAGACCCCTTTCCCACAGCCAAGAAGCCACTGAACATCCCTTTCTACGGTAATGAGGATTTGGAAGACAGCTCCACGGAAGAATTTGACCAGCCCTCGGAAAACGAGGATTTTGTCCGAATCTGCATTACTGATTTGTTGCTTTCAATCTCCACTAAGAAGAGACCGAGGCTCTTACCCCCCAACAGGAAAATGTATATCGAGGTACGTCGTGGCCAAGAAATGGTCCAAGAGGTGAAAAGAAGCACTTCATTCCCACCAGAGCACTGCCATCTTCCAGAGGCCACTGATGCAATGGAAGCTGCTGGCATTTATAAGGCAGAGACCTTTCACAAAACATTTTCTCCCTCTCCACAGACCCAGGGCAACAGCTACAGCACCCCCAATACCTCTGCTCTGCCAGACCATGTGCTCTCAACCGTGGCCGACAAAGACACCGACCACCCTCAGCCTGAGCTCGGAGGAGCATCAGGCAGCAACCCGAGGCAGAATGAAAAAGCGAATCGCAAGAGGAGCCTCGCTTCCCCTTCCTCCCCTCCCACACCATCGCAGCAGGCTCAAGAGGAAAGGTGTCTTGACCACCTCCCACCAAAGAAGCGCTATCGCTCCTGCTGCCAGTAGGGAGGCAAGGGGTTCCCTCTGCTAC
The DNA here is from genome assembly GCF_059628265.1 of Tinamus guttatus. Classification (NCBI taxonomy): domain Eukaryota; kingdom Metazoa; phylum Chordata; class Aves; order Tinamiformes; family Tinamidae; genus Tinamus; species Tinamus guttatus. Next base: position 384,150 of record NW_028289119.1, on the reverse strand, counting down.
CCCAAGCTGCCACTGTCCTGCCACGTGCCAGCCCCTGAACATCTGCACCCCAGCCTGCCCTTCCCCCAGCACTGCTGCCCCACACACCTCCAGTAAAATCTCGTTTTCGTTTTTTTCCCCTCCCTTTCACGGTAGTCTTTTATGTTTTCTAAATAAAATGACAGGTGCTGTTCTTAAGTTACGATCTGGTGTTTGTTCCTTTTTGGTTAGCGGATACGTGAAAACTGCAAGTAAGGAAGATCTTGGGGATAGGAGGAGGAGGGTACAGGAACTTTCCACCACACCTAGAAGAATGGTATTCCAGTAGAATAATTTAGCCGTTCTTTACACTAGGCTTAAATGACTCTGAGGATTCAAGTGAATAAAATGAGAGCATGAATGAAAAGAGCATGCTGTGAAAAGCATTACAGAGAATACTAGTTACTAGTGGAAGGGCTAGATTTCATGGAAGTTCATACAACACTAGTCCATCTCCAAACTCTGCCAAGTACAAATATGTGCTCTTTGTTGAAGAGATAGAATTGTAATATTAGAATAGATTTCTAACTGTCAGGATTAACTTGATTAGAATTAAAACAATTTTTAAAGTTAAGGTTACAGTTTTTAAATAACAGCTTTGTTAGAGGAAAAGAACACTGGGCAATGATGCTTGGGTATGGGTAGGATTTCTCAAGCTGATGTCAGAAGAGGATCTGTCGATGCCAGACCCAAAAAGGGCTCCTAGAGCTGCCATGAGTCAAGGCACCGGGAATTCCATTCAAACCGGAGCTCTATTATGGGGAAAAGGACTAAATGGGAGGCCTCTCTATTCTGAAGCCTCGGAGCTTTATTGCAGGGAGCCAAGCTTTATTGCATAGCTCCGGTCGCCACTTCCTCATCCCCCTGCCATCCCACCCACTTCCCCGCTGAGAGCAGGAAAGCTGCCTCCAGCACAGCACGGAGATGCCAGCAAAAGAGGCACCATCGTGCCCTCCCCACGCCTAGATCTCTCACTCCAGTAGGCAGCACAAGGACAGCGCGCTCTCCATCTGCTTTCCTTTGCTCTGCTCTGCTTTGGACAAGGCTTTGCAGACAGGCACAGATTCCTGGCAGCAGGAGGGGCACACAAAGGGATTTTGGCCATGCAACATGGCTTCCACAGTCCATGGCAGAGTTTTCTCCCCTTCCTACGCTTTGCAAATGCAGCTCTGCCAAAACAGGTCACGATGGACTGGAAGCTCTTGAGGGCTTGAAACTCAAGGCAAAACTGGAGCCCTCCGTGCCTCTGATTTCTTCTTTTCCCCAAAGATGTGGGAGGCTACACTGACTGCCTGCAACTATTCCCTCTCCACCTTTATTTGGTTTCAAGCATGGCTCTCTCAGCACCTCTAACCTGAACATTCTGCAGAGACTAAGCACTGCATTCCTTTGCCTTTTCAAGTGCTCCTAGAAACTGTGGCCACTTTGTTCCTATCTTCTGAAAGGAAGAGAAGGGAGGCACCAGCAAACATGGAACATTTCCACATTTTCCTGCAGCCCCTGGAGGAAACTGCACCATGGAGCACGTGGCTGGAGACTTGCATTCAGTCTCCAGCTCAGCCTTTCCTGTACCAGAGAGGTTTGCCTATGCCATGGCATCAAAGAGAAGACAAAATCACTTCCCACTGCGGGCATGGGCAGCGATGCAGCTTGCTCTCATGCAGAACCCTCTTAAAGTTGGACACATGCAATGAGAATGAAGTGATCTTTGGAACTACAAGCTCGCTTGTACTTCCCCGCTTTTACTGCCATTCTCTCATGAGAGCGATGACACTGTGCGCAGATGCCTAAGACTCCTGTTTGGTGGTAGTTCTGGGTGATGGGAGCCAGTGCTCCTCCCTTTTCTTTCCCTTTGTGTGTGTGTGTGTCTTGTTTGTTTTGGCTTGGATTATCACAGTGTTAATAGACTGTAGCAATGCTGTTCCTGCCGTACGTCATGCTGCCTCCCAGTGACAAAAAGCATCCTCCCTTGAGATGCCCCTGAGACTAGTGAGAGCAGATTCCAGTCCTCTCTCTGCTTCTGCCCACTTCCTCCAAGCACTTGAAGAGGAGCTAGATGGTCTCCAAGGGTCTTTTTCCAGAAATAACCCAGTGGAGGCAAACAAATCAGTCAGGGCTGCAAGAAGAAAACCAAAATATTAAGTTACACAGGTCCAATAAACTACCTCCCCGAATATTTCAGGAGGGCTTTTTTGCCCACTTGTTGTCCATTCAAGAAGGCTGGAGGACCCTGGTGCCCGGTGAGCCAGTGTCCCAGCTCCCTTACCCAGAGGTCAACCAGGAGGACACACTGACACACTGGACACGTGGCATGACACCAAACTGGGGGGATGGATTTTATTAGGCTCTGAGCTGAAAGACTTGCATACGCCAAGACCCCGCTCAGCTTGGTCCTTTTGCTCCGCTGTCTCTAATGAGTGCCAGAAAAGAGCAAAGGGAAGGTAGGTGGCCCTGCAAAGCTTGACTCACTTTAATCCTGCCAGATCGGTAAGCACAGCCATGACACTGGTGAGTAATGAGAGCAGCCGGAACATTTTTGGAGCATTTCTAGAAAGGCCCAAAGGTAATTTAACAGCATCCTCCCGCCTCTTGAGTCCCGTGTTAGGGAGAGCACAGCTAAAGAGCATGTGCTTTGTTGTGCTACAATCCTCCTCTCTTTCCACTGGACACACTGAGGGACGAGCGTGGCTTCAAAGAAGACGCTGTCCCTCTTTTCCTTCCAGCACGTTTCGTGCCTAGAGTTTTTTCTCTCTATCTGGAAGCTACTTAGGTTTCATATAGAATTGTGTTCAGTCAATGAAATATGGAAGCATGATAGCTAAAGGGTAAACTACCCCTAGACAAGTCCCTTAGACATTGTGAGGTGTAGCTTTCCGTCCTGCAGTAGGGAGGTGGACTGCCTTTTGAAAGAAAACCCAGCAGAGAGCTGTTGTTGCAGAATGGACAGAGGTGCCTTTGGTGGCAAAGCACTTGCTATGGCTGGGAGCAACCTCCATCCCACTGGAGAGGCCGTTGCTGAGGGATGGCAGGTGGCAAAGGCACCACACCGATGGCTCTGTGTTTGTGACATTGAAGGGTCTAAGGGCTGCTTGGCGCCCACAGCTGGTTGCCAGCGGCTCTGGCGGAATGTTTGCTCTGGAACCTGCAGTCTCCCTGGAAAGTGTTAGAGGTTGAAGACTATTTCCTCCCGAAGCTGGAGCATCGCTACGTTGTCCTGCTTCATTAAAGGATAGCTACTCCTTTTTCTTCCTGTCTCAAGTCTGGAAGACCCTTCCAAGAGACAAGCGGCTGGGCTAAAGCAAGGGCTGACCAAATGGAGCGCAGCGGCCTAGGTGCAGCAGGCGACAGCGTGCGTGCCTGCCTTGAAGAGCGGGAGCAGGAGGCAAGAGAGGGCTCCTCTGTTCCTCCGCTGCCAGCCCGCCAGCCAGCCAGCGGCACCTCGACGCAAGAGCTGCAGCCAGCACCCGCGCCTGCACCTCTCTGTGATGGGGATGAGGGGCAGCAGCCCAGCTGCAGCTCCCCCAGAAGGGCTGAGAACTGCCTGGAGGTGCCAGCTCCACCAGAGCCCTGGGATCTGACGCCCACAATTCTTACAGAAGACCCAGGCTCTCCCAAGCCCACTCATGACACATTGCCTCCTGACAGTCATCCATATCCGAGAGGCTATCCCCCGATGAACATTGTCTTCTATTCCCTTCAAGATCTGGAAGATATCTCTGAGGATGAATTAGAAGAGTCCTTGGATGTGACACCCCCATCTTTGTCAGAAGCGCCAGGCTCTCCCAAGCCCACAGGGGACACATTGCCTCAAGATATGCATCCTGAACCGACAGGGAACACCTACATAAAAATTGCTTTCTATTGCACCGAGGATCTGGAGGAAATCTCTGAAGATGAATTGGAAGAGCCCTGGGATCTGACAACCCTATCACCTGCAGAAGCACAGCCCTCACCCAGGCATACAGATAGCACATCGCATCACGAGACAGATCCTTTGCCCACAGGCAACAAGTCACCAAATATCCCTGTCTGCGGGAATGAGGATTTGCAATTCATCTCGGAGGAAGAACCTGAAGAGCCCTTGGAAAACGAGGATTTTGTCCGAATCTGCATTACTGATTTGTTGCTTTCAATCTCCACTAAGAAGAGACCGAGGCTCTTACCCCCCAACAGGAAAATGTATATCGAGGTACGTCGTGGCCAAGAAATGGTCCAAGAGGTGAAAAGAAGCACTTCATTCCCACCAGAGCACTGCCATCTTCCAGAGGCCACTGATGCAATGGAAGCTGCTGGCATTTATAAGGCAGAGACCTTTCACAAAACATTTTCTCCCTCTCCACAGACCCAGGGCAAAAGCTGCAGCACCCCCAATACCTCTGCTCGGCCAGACCATGTGCTCTCGACTGTGGCCGACAAAGACACCGACCATCCTCAGCCTGAGCTCGGAGGAGCATCAGGCAGCAACCCGAGGCAGAATGAAAAAGCGAATCGCAAGAGGAGCCTCGCTTCCCCTTCCTCCCCTCCCACACCATCGCAGCAGGCTCAAGAGGAAAGGTGTCTTGACCACCTCGCACCAAAGAAGCGCTATCGCTCCTGCTGCCAGTAGGGAGGCAAGGGGTTCCCTCTGCTACCCCCAGCTGCCACTGTCCTGCCACGTGCCAGCCCCTGAACATCTGCACCCCAGCCTGCCCTTCCCCCAGCAATGCTGCCCCACACACCTCCAGCAAAATCTCGTTTTCTTTTTTTTCCCCTCCCTTTCTAGGTAGTCTTTTATGTTTTCTAAATAAAATGACAGGTGCTGTTCTTCAGTTACGATCTGGTGTTTGTTCCTTTTTGGCTAGCGGATACGTGAAAAATGCAAGTAAGGAAGATCTTGGGGATAGGAGGAGGAGGGTACAGGAACTATCCACCACACCTAGAAGAATGGTATTCCAGTAGAATAATTAAGCCATTCTTTACACTAGGCTCAAATGACTGTGAGGATTCGCGTGAATAATACAAGAGCATGAATGAGAAGAGAATGCTGTGAACAGCTTTACACGAAATACTAGTTACTAGGGGAGTGGCTAGATTTCATGGATGTTCATGCAACGCTAGTCCATCTCCTACTCTGCCAAGTACAAAAATGTACTATTCAGAAGGGATAGAATTGTAATATTAGAAAAGATTTCTAACTGTCAGGATTAATTTGATTAGAATTAAAGGAATTGTTAAAGTTAAGGTTAGAATTTTTGAATAACAGCTTTGTTAGAGGAAAAGAACACTGTGCAATGATGCTTGGGCATGGGTAGGATTTCTCAAGCTGATGTCAGAAGAGAATCCGTCAATTCCAGATGCAAAAAGGGCTCATAGAGCTGCCATGAGTTAAGGCACTGGGAACACCATCCAAACCGGAGCTCTAAAAGGGTGAAAGGGACTAAATGGGAGGACTCTCTATTCTGCAGTCTCGGAGCTATATTGCAGGGAGCCAAGCTTGCGTAGGTCGGGTCACCACTTCCTCGTCCCCCTGCCATCCCAACCACTTCTCCGCTGAGAGCAGGAAAGCTGCCTCCAGCACAGCACGGAGATGCCAGCAAAAGAGGCACCATCGTGCCCTCCCCACGCCTAGGTCTCTCACTCCAATAGGCAGCACAAGGACAGCGCGCTCTCTCTCTGCTTTCCTTTGCTCTGCTCTGCTTTGGACAAGGCTTTGCAGACAGGTCCAGATTCCTGCCAGCAGGAGGGGCACACAAAGGGATTTTGGCCATGCAACATGACTTCCACAGTCGGTGGCAGAGGTTTCTCCCCTTCCTACGCTTTGCAAGGACGGCTCTGCCAAAACAGGTCATGATGGGCTGGGGGCTGTTGAAGGCTCAAAACCCAAAGCACAACTGGAGCCCTCTGTGCCTCTGATTTCTTGATTTCTCCAAAGATGAGGGAGGCTACACTGATTCCCTGCAACTATTCCCTCTCCACCTTTACTTGGTCTCAGGTGCGGCTGTCGCAGCCCCTCTAACCTGAGCCCTCTGCAGAGACTAAGCACTGCATTCCTTGGGCTTTTCAAGTGCTCCTAGAAACTGTGGCCACTTTGTTCCTACCTTTTGAAAGGAAGGGAAGGGAGGCACCAGCAAAGATGGGACATTTCCAGATTTCCCCTGCAGCCCCTGGAGGAAACTGCACCATGGAGCACGTGACTGGAGACTTGCATTCAGTCTCCAGCTCAGCCTTTCAGTTGGCAGAGAGGTTTGCCTATGCCATGGCATCGAAGAGAAGACAAAATCACTTCCCACTGCAGGCATGGGCAGCGATGCAGCTTGCTCTCATGCAGAACCTTCTTAAAGTTGGACACATGCAATGAGAATGAAGTGATCTTTGGAACTACGAGCTCGCTTGTACTTCCCCACTTTCACTGCCATTCTCTCATGAGAGCGATGACACTGTGCGCAGATGCCTAAGACTCCTGTTTGGTGGTAGTTGTGGGTGATGGGAGTCAGTGCTGCTCCCTTTTCTTTCCTTTTGTGTGTGTGTGTGTCCTGTTTGGTTTGGCTTGGATTATCACAGTGTTAATAGACAGTAGCAATGCTGTTCCTGCCGTACGTCATGCTGCCTCCCAGTGACAAAAAGCATCCTCCCTTGAGATGCCCCTGAGACTAGTGAGAGTAGATGTCTTTCCACTGGACACACTGAGGGACGAGACTGGCTTTAAAGAACACGCAGTCTCTCTTTTCCTTCTAGCACGTTTCATACCTAGTGCTTTTTCTCTCTAGCTGGAAGCTCTATATGTTTCATGTAGAATTGTGTTCAGTCAATGAAATATTGAAGCATGGAAACTAAAGGGTAAAGTACCCCTAGACAAGTCCCTTAGACATTGTGAGGTGTAGCTTCCCGTCGTGCAGTAGGGAGGTGGACTGCCCTTTTGAAAGAAAACCCAGCAGAGAGCTGTTGTTGCAGAACGGACAGAGGTGCCTTTGGTGGCAAAGCACTTGCTATGGCTGGGAGCAACCTCCATCCCACTGGAGAGGCCGTTGCTGAGGGATGGCAGGTGGCAAAGGCACCACACCGATGGCTCTGTGTTTGTGACATTGAAGGGTCTAAGGGCTGCTTGGCCCCCGCAGCTGGTTGCCAGCGGCTCTGGCGGAATGTTTGCTCTGGAACCTGCAGTCTCCGTGGACAACGTTAGAGGTTCGAGACTGTTTCCTCCCGAAGCTGGAGCATCGCTACGTTGTCCTGCCTTCTTTAAAGGATAGTTACTGCTTTTTCTTCCTGTATGAAGTCAGGAAGACCCTTCCGAGGGACAAGCGGCTGGACTAAAGCAAGGGCTGACCCAATGGAGCGCAGCGGCCTAGGTGCAGCAGGCGACAGCGTGCGTGCCTGCCTTGAAGAGCGGGAGCAGGAGGCAAGAGAGGGCTCCTCTGTTCCTCCGCTGCCAGCCCGCCAGCCAGCCAGCGGCACCTCGACGCAAGAGCTGCAGCCAGCACCCGTGCCTGCACCTCTCTGTGATGGGGATGAGGGGCAGCAGCCCAGCTGCAGCTGCACCAGAAGGGCTGAGGACTGCCTGGAGGTGCCAGCTCCACCAGAGCCCTGGGATCTGACGCCCACAATTCTTTCAGAAGCGCCGGGCTCTCCCAAGCACACTCATGACACATTGCCTCCCGACACTCATCCCTATCCAAGAGGCAATCCCCCCATGAACATCGCCTTCCACTCCCTTGAAGATCTGGAAGAAATCTCTGAGGATGAATTAGAAGGGTCCTTGGATCTGACACTCCCATCTTTGTCAGAAGCGCCGGGCTCTCCCAAACCCACACATGACACATGGCCTCACGATATGCTTCCTGAAGCGACAGGCAGTGCCTCCATGAGCATTGCCTTCTATTTCTTTGAAGATGTGGAGGAAACCTCTGAAGATGAATTGGAAGAGCCCTGGGATCTGACACCCCCATCTCTTGCAGAAGCACAGCCCTCTCCCAGGCATACAGATGGCACATCAGATAACGAGACAGATCCTTTGCTCACAGGCAACAAGTCACCGAACATCCCTGTCTGCGGTAATGGGGATTTGCAAGTCATCTCTGAGGAAGACTCTGAAGAGCCCTTGGAAAAGGAGGAGTATGTCCAGATCTGTGTTACTGACTTAATGCTTGCAATGTCCACCAAGAAGAGACCAAGGCTCTTACCTCCCAACAGGAAAATGTATATCGAGGTACGCCATGGCAAAGAAATGGCCCAAGAGGTGAAAAATAGGACTCCCCTCCCACCAGACCACTGCCGTCTTGTTGAGGACACATATGCAATGGAAGCTGCTGGCATCTCTAAGGCACAGGCCTTTCCCGAGGCATTTTCTCTCCCTCCACACACCCAAGGCAGCGGCTCTGCTTGGCCAGGCCACATGCTCTCGACTGTGGCCACCAAAAACACTGACCACCCTCAGCCTGAGCTCGGGGGAGCTTCAGGCAGCAAACCAAGGAAGAATCAAAATGGGAATCGCAAGAGGAGCCTCGCTTCCCCTTCCTCCCCTGCCACACCATCGCAGCAGGCTCAAGAGGAAACGTGTCTTGAACACCTCCCACCAAAGAAGCGCTATCGCTCCTGCTGCCAGTAGGGAGGCAAGGGGTTCCCTCTGCTACCCCAAGCTGCCACTGTCCTGCCACGTGCCAGCCCCTGAACATCTGCACCCCAGCCTGCCCTTCCCCCAGCACTGCTGCCCCACACACCTCCAGCAAGATCTCGTTGTTTTTCTTTTTCCCTCCCTTTCTAGGTAGTCTCTGATGTTTTCTAAATAAAATGACAGGTGGTGTTCTTATGTTATACTCTGGTGCGTGTTCCTTTTCGGCTCGCGGATACGTGAAAACTGCAACTAAGCTAGTCTTGGGGGAAGGAGGAGGAGGGTATAGGGACATTCTACCATACCTAGAAGAATGGTATTCCAGTAGAATAATTAAGCCATTCTTTACACTAGGCTCAAATGACTCTGAGGGATGACGTATATAATATGGCAGCATGAATGAGAAGAGAATGCTGTGAAAAGCATTACACAAAATACTAGTTACTAGTGGAGTGGCTAGATTTCATGGATGTTCATGCAACGCTAGTCCATCTCCAACTCTGCCAAGTACAAAAATATACTCTTCGTAGAAGGGTTAGAGTGGAATATTAGAATTGATTACTAAATGTGAGGGTTGACTTAATGAGAATTAGATCAATTTTTAAAATTAAGGTTAGGATTGTTATAAAAACGCCTTTGTTAGAGGAAAAGAACACTGGGCAATGACGGTGGGGTATGGGTAGGGTTTCTCAAGCTGATTGATATCAGAACAGGATCCGTCGATGCCAGACTCAAAAAGGGCTCATAGAGCTACCATGAGTCAAGGCACTGGGAATAGCATCCAAACCAGAGCTCTAAAATGGTGAAAGGGACTAAATGGGAGTCCTCTCTATTCTGCAGCCTCAGAGCTTTATTGCATAGCTCGGGTTGCCACTTCCTCGTCCCCCTGCCATCCCACCCATTTCTCCGCTGAGAGCAGGAAAGCTGCCTCCAGCACAGCACGGAGATGCCAGCAAAAGAGGCACCATCGTGCCCTCCCCACGCATAGGTCTCTCACTCCAATAGGCAGCACAAGGACAGCGCGCTCTCCATCTGCTTTCCTTTGCTCTGCTCTGCTTTGGACAAAGGTTTTGCAGACAGGTCCAGATTCCTGCCAGCAGGAGGGGCACACAAAGGGATTTTGGCCATGCAACAAAGCTGCCACAGTCGGTGGCAGAGGTTTCTCCCCTTCCTATGCTTTGCCAAGGCGGCTCTGCCAAAACAGGTCATGATGGGCTGAGGGCTCTTGAAGGCTCAAAACCCAAGGCACAACTGGAGCCCTCCATGTCTCTGATTTCTTGATTTCCCCAAAGATGAGAGAGGCTACACTGATTCCCTGCAACTATTTCCTCTCCACCTTCATTTGGTCTCAAGCATGGCTCTCTCAGCACCTCCAACCTGAACACTCTGCAGAGACTAAGCACTGCATTCCTTTGGCTTTTCAAGTGCTCCTAGAAAATGTGGCCACTTTGTTCCTATCTTCTGAAAGGAAGGGAAGGGAGGCACCAGCAAAGACGGGACATTTCCAGATTTCCCCTGCAGCCCCTGGAGGAAACTGCACCATGGAGCACGTGGCTGGAGACTTGCATTCAGTCTCCAGCTCAGCCTTTCAGTTGGCAGAGAGGTTTGCCTATGCCATGGCATCGAAGAGAAGACAAAATCACTTCCCACTGCGGGTATGGGCAGCGATGCAGCTTGCTCTCATGCGGAACCCTCTTAAAGTTGGACACATGCAATGAGAATGAAGTGATCTTTGGAACTACGAGCTCGCTTGTACTTCCCCGCTTTCACTGATTCTCTCATGAGAGCGATGACACTGTGCGCAGATGCCTAAGACTCCTGTTTGGTGGTAGTTGGGGGTGACGGGAGCCAGCGCTCCTCCCTTTTCTCTCCCTTTTTGTGTGTGTGTGTCTTGTTTGGTTTGGCTTGGATTATCACAGTGTTAATAGACAGTAGCAATGCTGTTCCTGCCGTACGTCATGCTGCCTCCCAGTGACAAAAAGCATCCTCCCTTGAGATGCCCCTGAGACTAGTGAGAGCAGATTCCAGTCCTCTCTCTGCTTCTGCCCACTTCCTCCAAGCACTTGAAGAGGAGCTAGATGGTCTCCAAGGGTCTTTTTCCAGAAATAACCCAGTGGAGACAAACAAACCAGTCAGGGCTGCAAGAAGAAAACAAATTATTAAGTTACACAGGTCCAAAAAACAACCTCCCCGAATATTTCAGGAGTGCTTTGTTGCCTAGTTTTTGGCCATTTAGGAAGGCTGGAGGACCCTGTTGCCCGGTGAGCCAGTGTCCCAGCTCCCTCACCCAGAGGTCAACCAGCAGGACACATTGACACACTGGACACGTGGCATGACACCAAACTGGGGGGATGGATTTTATTAGGCTCTGAGCTGAAAGACTTGCATACGCCAAGACCCCCCTCAGCCTTCCTCCTTTTGCTCCGCTGTCCCGAATGAGTGCTGAAAAAGAGCAAAAGGAAGATAGGTGGCCCTGCAAAGCTTGACTCACTTTAATCCTGCCAGATTGGTAAGCACAGCCATGACACTGGTGAGTAAGTGATGGAGTAATGAGAGCAGCGGGAACATTTTTGGAGCATTTCTAGAAAGGCCCAAGGGTAATTTAACAGCATCCTCCCGCCTCTTGAGTCCCGTGTTAGGGAGAGCACAGCTAAAGAGCATGTGCTTTGTTGTGCTACAATCCTCCTCTCTTTCCACTGGACACACTGAGGGGCGAGGGTGGCTTCAAAGAAGACGCTGTCCCTCTTTTCCTTCCAGCATGTTTCGTGCCTAGAGTTTTTTCTCTCTATCTGGAAGTTCTATAGCTTTCATATAGAATTGTGTTCAGTCAATGAAATATGGAAGCATGACAGCTAAAGGGTAAACTACCCCTAGACAAGTCCCTTAGACATTGTGAGGTGTAGCTTTCCGTCCTGCAGCAGGGAGGTGGACTGTCCTTTTGAAAGAAAACCCAGCAGAGAGCTGTTGTTGCAGAACGGACAGAGGTGCCTTTGGTGGCAAAGCACCTGCTATGGCTGGGAGCAACCTCCATGCCACTGGAGAGGCCGTTGCTGAGGGATGGCACGTGGCAAAGGCACCACACCGATGGCTCTGTGTTTGTGACATTGAAGGGTCTAAGGGCTGCTTGGCCCCCGCAGCTGGTTGCCAGCGGCTCTAGCGGAATGTTTGCTCTGGAACCTGCAGTCTCCCTGGACAACCTTAGAGGTTCGAGACTGTTTCCTCCCGAAGTTGGAGCATCGCTACGTTGTCCTGCCTTCTTTAAAGGATAGCGACTCCTTTTTCTTCCTGTCTCAAGTCTGGAAGACCCTTCCAAGAGACAAGCGGCTGGACTAAAGCAAGGGCTGACGAAATGGAGCGCAGCGGCCTAGGTGCAGCAGGCGACAGCGTGCGTGCCTGCCTTGAAGAGCGGGAGCAGGAGGCAAGAGAGGGCTCCTCTGTTCCTCCGCTGCCAGCCCGCCAGCCAGCCAGCGGCACCTCGACGCAAGAGCTGCAGCCAGCACCCGCGCCTGCACCTCTCTGTGATGGGGATGAGGGGCAGCAGCCCAGCTGCAGCTCCACCAGAAGGGCTGAGGACTGCCTGGAGGTGCCAGCTTCACCAGAGCCCTGGGATCTGACGCCCACAATTCTTTCAGAAGTGCCGGGCTCTCCCAAGCCCAAACGTGACACATTGCCTCCCGACACTCATCCCTATCCAAGAGGCAATCCCCCCATGGGCATCACCTTCTATTCCCTTCAAGATCTGGAAGATATCTCTGAGGATGAATTAGAAGAGTCCTTGGATGTGACACCCCCATCTTTGTCAGAAGCGCCGGGCTCTCCCAAGCCCACACATGGCACATTGCCTCAGGAGAGGCATGCTGATCCGATAGGCAGTTCCCCCTTTAACATCGCCTTCTACTGCCTTGAGGATTTAGAAGAAATCTCTGAAGGTGAATTAGAAGAGCCCTGGGATTTGACACCCCCATCTCTTTCACAAACACCGGGCTCTCCCAAGCACACACGTGACACCTTTTCTCCTGACACTCATGCCGATCCGACAAGCAATGCGTCCGTGAGTATTGCCTTCGATTGCACCGATGATTTGGAGGATATATCTGAAGATGAATCAGAAGAGCTCTGGGATCTGACACCCCCATCCTTTCCAGAAGCATCGGGCTCTCCCAGGAACACACATCAAACATCACCTCATGAGACAGGTCCCAGTGAGACAGGCAGTGCCACTGTCAACATGGCCTTCTATTGCCTTGATGATTTGGAGGAAATCTCTGATGAAGAATTAGAAGAGCCCTTGGATCTTACACCCCCACCTTTATCAGGAGGACAGGGCTCTCCCAAGCGCACACATGGCACATCATCTCATGAGAGAGGTCCCGATGCGACAGGTAATGCCTCCATGAATATGGCCTTCTATTGCACGGAGGATTTAGAAGAAATCTCTGAAGATGAATTGGAAGCGACCTGGGATCTGACACACCCATCTCATGCAGAAGCGCGGCCCTCTCCCATTCATACAGATGGCACACCGGCTCACGAGACAAACCCTTTTCCCATAGGGAACAAGCCACTGAACATCCATGTCTGTGGTAATGAGGATTTGGAAGACATCTCTGAGGAAGAATTCAAAGAGCCCTCGGAAAAGGAAGAGATTACCCAAATCTGCACTACAGACGTGATGGATACAATCTCCATTAGGAAGAGACTAAGGACCTTAACCCCCAAGAGGAAAATGTATATAGAGGTGCGTTGTGATAAAGAAGTGCCCCAAGAGATGAAAGATAGCACTCCACTCCCATCAAAGCACTGTCGTCTTCTTGAGGCCACAGATGCAATGGAAGCTGTTGGCATTTATAAGGCAGAGGCCTTTCACAGCACATTTTCTCCCTCTCCACACACCCAGGGCAGTGGCCGCAGCACACCCAGTACCTCTGCTTGGCCAGACCATGTGCTCTTGACCATGGGCAACAAAGACATTGACCACCCTCAGCCTGAGGTCGGAGGAGCATCAGGCAGCAACCCGAGGCAGAATGAAAAAGGGAATCGCAAGAGGAGCCTCGCTTCCCCTTCCTCCCCTCCCACACCATCGCAGCAGGCTCAAGAGGAAAGGTGTCTTGAACACCTCCCACCAAAGAAGCGCTATCGCTCCTGCTGCCAGTAGGGAGGCAAGGGGTTCCCTCTGCTACCCCCAGCTGCCACTGTCCTGCCACGTGCCAGCCCCTGAACATCTGCACCCCAGCCTGCCCTTCCCCCAGCACTGCTGCCCCACACACCTCCAGAAAAATCTTGATTTTTTTTTTCGCTTCCCTTTCTAGGTTGTGTCTTACGTTTTGTAAATAAAATGACTGGTGCTGTTCTTAAATTGCACTCTGGTGTGTGTTCCTTATCGGCTAGCGGATACGTGAAAACTGCAACGAAGCTACTCTTGGGGGAAGAAGGAGCAGGGTCCGGGGATGTTCCAAAACACCTAGCAGAATGGTATTCCAGTAGAATAATTTAACCATTCTTTACACTAGGCTCAAATGACTGTGAGGATTTGAGTGAATAATACAAGAGCATGAATGAGAAGAGAATGCTGTGAACAGCTTTACACAAAATACTAGTTACTAGTGGAGGGGCTAGATTTCATGGATGTTCATGCAACACTAGTCCATCTCCAATTCTGCCAAGTACAAAAATGTACTCTTTGCAATAGGGGTAGAATTGCAATGTTAGAATTGATTTCTAAATGTTAGGATTAACTTGATTAGAATTAAAACAATTTTTAAAGTTAAGGTGACAGTTTTTAAATAACAGCTTTGTTAGAGGAAAAGAACACTGGGCAATAATGCTTGGGTATGGGTAGGATTTCTCAAGCTGATGTCAGAAAAGGATCCGTCGATGCCAGACCCAAAAAGGGCTCCTAGAGCTGCCATGAGTCAAGGCACTGGGAATACCATCCAAACCATCGGGTTGCCACTTCCTCGTCCCCTGCCATCCCACCCACTTCCCCGCTGAGAGCAGGAAAGCTGCCTCCAGCACAGCACGGAGATGCCAGCAAAAGAGGCACCATCGTGCCCTCCCCACGCCTAGATCTCTCACTCCAGTAGGCAGCACAAGGACAGGGCGCTCTCTCTCTGATTTCCTTTGCTCTGCTCTGCTTTGGGCAAGGCTTTGCAGACAGGTCCAGATTCCTGCCAGCAGGAGGGACACACAAAAGGATTTTGGCCATGCAACATGGCTTCCACAGTCAGTGGCAGAGGTTTCTCCCCTTCCTACGCTTTGCAAAAGCAGCTCTGCCAAAACAGGTCACGATGGGCTGGAAGCTCTTGAGGGCTTGAAACTCAAGGCAAAACTGGAGCCCTCCGTGCCTCTGATTTCTTCTTTTCCCCAAAGATGTGGGAGGCTACACTGACTGCCTGCAACTATTCCCTCTCCACCTTTATTTGGTTTCAAGCATGGCTCTCTCAGCACCTCTAACCTGAACATTCTGCAGAGACTAAGCACTGCATTCCTTTGCCTTTTCAAATGCTCCTAGAATATGTGGACACTTTGTTCCTCTCTTCTGAAAGGCAGGGAAGGGAGGCACCAGCAAACATGGAACATTTCCACATTTCCCCTGCAGCCCCTGGAGGAAACTGCACCATGGAGCACGTGGCTGGAGACTTGCATTCAGTCTCCAGCTCAGCCTTTCCTGTACCAGAGAGCTTTGCCTATGCCATGGCATCAAAGAGAAGACAAAATCACTTCCCACTGCGGGCATGGGCAGCGTTGCAGCTTGCTCTCATGCAGAACCCTCTTAAAGTTGGACACATGCAATGAGAATGAAGTGATCTTTGGAACTAGGAGCTCGCTTGTACTTCCCTGCTTTCACTGCCATTCTCTCATCAGATCGATGACACTGTGCGCAGATGCCTAAGACTCCTGTTTGGTGGTGGTTGTGGGTGATGGGAGCCAGCGCTGCTCCCTTTTCTTTCCTTTTGTGTGTGTGTGTGTCCTGATTGGTTTGGCTTGGATTATCACAGTGTTAATAGACAGTAGCAATGCTGTTCCTGCCCCACGTCATGCTGCCTCCCAGTGACAAAAAGCATCCTCCCTTGAGATGCCCCTGAGACTAGTGAGAGCAGATTCCAGTCCTCTCTCTGCTTCTGCCCACTTCCTCCAAGCACTTGAAGAGGAGCTAGGTGGTCTCCAAGAGTCCTTTCCCCAGCACTAACCCAGTGGAGGCAAACAAATCAGTCAGGGCTGCAAGAAGAAAACCAAAATATTAAGTTACACAGGTCCAATAAACTACCACCCTGAATATTTCAGGAGGGCTTTGTTGCCCACTTGTTGACCTTTGAAGAAGGCTGGAGGACCCTGTTGCCCGGTGAGCCAGTGTCCCAGCTCCCTTACCCAGAGGTCAACCAGCAGGACACACTGACACACTGGACACGTGGCATTACACCAAACTGGGAGGATGGATTTTATTAGGCTCTGAGCTGAAAGACTTGCATACGCCAAGACCCCGCTCAGCCTTCCTCCGTTTGCCCCGCTGTCTCGAATGAGTGCTGAAAAAGAGCAAAGGGAAGATAGGTGGCCCTGCAAAGCCTGACTCACTTTAATCCTGCCAGATCGGTAAGCACAGCCATGACACTGGTGAGTAATGAGAGCAGCCGGAACATTTTTGGAGCATTTCTAGAAAGGCCCAAGGGTAATTTAACAGCATCCTCCCGCCTCTTGAGTCCCGTGTTAGGGAGAGCACAGCTAAAGAGCATGTGCTTTCCTGTGCTACAATCCTCCTCTCTTTCCACTGGACACACTGAGGGGTGAGGGTGGCTTCAAAAAAGACGCTGTCCCTCTTTTGCTTCCAGCACGCTTCGTGCCTAGAGTTTTTTCTCTCTATCTGGAAGCTACTTAGGTTTCATATAGAATTGTGTTCAGTCAATGAAAGATGGAAGCATGGCAGCTAAAGGGTAAAGTACCCCTAGAGAGGTCCCTTAGACATTGTGAGGTGTAGCTTTCCGTCGTGCAGTAGGGAGGTGCACTGCCCTTTTGAAAGAAAACCCAGCAGAGAGCTGTTGTTGCAGAACGGACAGAGGTGCCTTTGGTGGCAAAGCACTTGCTATGGCTGGGAGCAACCTCCATGCCACTGGAGAGGCCGTTGCTGAGGGATGGCACGTGGCAAAGGCACCACACCGATGGCTCTGTGTTTGTGACATTGAAAGGTCTAAGGGCTGCTTGGCCCCCGCAGCTGGTTGCCAGTGGCTCTGGCGGAATGTTTGCTCTGGAACCTGCAGTCTCCCTGGACAACGTTAGAGGTTTGAGACTGTTTCCTCCCAAAGCTGGAGCATCGCTACGTTGTCCTGCCTTCTTTAAAGGATAGCGACTCCTTTTTCTTCTTGTATCAAGTCAGGAAGACCCTTCCAAGGGACAAGGGGCTGGGCTAAAGCAAGGGTTGACGAAATGGAGCGCAGCGGCCTAGGTGCAGCAGGCGACAGCATGCGTGCCTGCCTTGAAGAGCGGGAGCAGGAGGCAAGAGAGGGCTCCTCTGTTCCTCCGCTGCCAGCCCGCCAGCCAGCCAGCGGCACCTCGACGCAAGAGCTGCAGCCAGCACCCGCGCCTGCACCTCTCTGTGATGGGGATGAGGGGCAGCAGCCCAGCTGCAGCTCCAGCAGAAGGGCTGAGGACTGCCTGGAGGTGCCAGCTCCACCAGAGCCCTGGGATCTGATGCCCACAATTCTTTCAGAAGCGCCAGGCTCTCCCAAGCCCAAACGTGACACATTCCCTCAAGATATGCATCCTGATCCGCCAGGCAATGCCTCCATAAAAATCGCCTTCTATTGCATTGAGGATCTCGAGGAAATATCTGAAGAGGAATTAGAAGACACCTGGGATCTGACACCCCCATCTTTGTCAGAAGCACAGCCCTCTCCCAGGCATAGAGATGGCACATTGGATCACGAGCCAGACCCATTTCCCACAGCCAACAAGCCACTGATCATCCCTTTCTACGGTAATGAGGATTTGGAAGACAGCTCCGCGGAAGAAATTGACCAGCCCTCGGAAAACGAGGATTTTGTCCGAATCTGCATTACTGATTTGTTGCTTTCAATCTCCACTAAGAAGAGACCAAGGCTCTTACCCCCCAACAGGAAAATGTATATCGAGGTACGTCGTGGCCAAGAAATGGTCCAAGAGGTGAAAAGAAGCACTCCACTCCCACCAGACCACTGCCGTCTTACGGAGGCCAGAGATGCAATGGAAGCTGCTGGTATCTCCAAGGCAGAGGCCTTGCACAAGACATTTTCTAACTCTCCACACACCCAAGGCACCGGCAGCAGCACCCCCAATACTACTACTCAGCCACACCATGTGCTCTCGAACGTGGCCAAAAAATACACCGACCACTCTCAGCCTGAGCTCGGAGGAGCATCAGGCAGCAACCCGAGGAAGAATGAAAAAGGGAATCGCAAGAGGAGCCTCTCTTCCCCTTCCTCCCCTCCCACACCATCGCAGCAGGCTCAAGAGGAAAGGTGTCTTGACCACCTCCCACCAAAGAAGCGCTATCGCTCCTGCCGCCAGTAGGGAGGCAAGGGGTTCCCTCTGCTACCCCAAGCTGCCACTGTCCTGCCACGTGCCAGCCCCTGAACATCTGCACCCCAGCGTGCCCTTCCCCCAGCACTGCTGCCCCACACGCCTCCAGCAAAATCTCGTTTTCTTTTTTTTCCCCTCCCTTTCACGGTAGTCTTTTATGTTTTCTAAATAAAATGACAGGTGCTGTTCTTAAGTTACGATCTGATGTTTGTTCCTTTTTGGCTAGCGGATACGTGAAAAATGCAAGTAAGGAAGATCTTGGGGATAGGAGGAGGAGGGTACAGGAACTTTCCACCACACCTAGAAGAATGGTATTGCAGTAGAATAATTTAGCTGTTCTTTACAGTAGGCTTAAATGACTCTGAGGATTCAAGTGAATAAAACGAGAGCATGAATGAAAAGAGAATGCTGTGAACAGCATTACAGAGAATACTAGTTACTAGTGGAAGGGATAGATTTCATGGATGTTCATACAACACTAGTCCATCTCCAACTCTGCCAAGTACAAAAATGTACTCTTTGTAGAAGAGATAGAATTGTAATATTAGAATAGATTTCTAACTGTCAGGATTAACTTGATTAGAATTAAAACAATTTTTAAAGTTAAGGTTACAGTTTTTAAATAACAGCTTTGTTAGAGGAAAAGAACACTGGGCAATGATGCTTGGGTATGGGTAGGATTTCTCAAGCTGATGTCAGAAGAGGATCCGTCGATGCCAGACCCAAAAAGGGCTCCTAGAGCTGCCATGAGTCAAGGCACCGGGAATTCCATTCAAATCGTAGCTCTAAAATGGGGAAAAGGACTAAATGGGAGGCCTCTCTATTCTGCAGCCTGGGAGCTTTATTGCAGGGAGCCAAGCTTTATTGCATAGCTCCGGTCGCCACTTCCTCGTCCCCCTGCCATCCCACCCACTTCTCCGCTGAGAGCAGGAAAGCTGCCTCCAGCACAGCACGGAGATGCCAGCAAAAGAGGCACCATCGTCCCCTCCCCACGCCTAGATCTCTCACTCCAACAGGCAGCACAAGGACAGCGCGCTCTCGATCTGCTTTCCTTTGCTCTGCTCTGCTTTGGACAAGGCTTTGCAGACAGGTACAGATTCCTGCCAGCAGGAGGGGCACACAAAGGGATTTTGGCCATGCAACATGGCTTCCTCTTGGCAGAGGTTTCTCCCCTTGGTATGTTTGCCAAGGCGTCTTTGCCAAAACACATCACGATGGACGGGAGGGTCTTGAAGGCTCGGAACCCAAGGCACAACTGGAGCCCTCCGTGTCTCTGATTTCTTGATTTCCCCAAAGATGAGAGAGGCTATGCTGATTTCCTGCAATTATTCCCTCTCCACCTTTATTTGGTCTGAAGCGGGACTGTCTCAGCCCTTCTAACCTGAGCCCTCTGCAGAGACTAAGCACTGCGTTCCTTTGGCTTTTTAAGTGCTCCTATAAACCGTGGCCACTTTGTTCCTACCTTCTGAAAGGAAGGGAAGGGAAAGACGGGACATTTCCAGATTTCCCCTGCAGCCCCTGGAGGAAACTGCACCATGGAGCACGTGGCTGGAGACTAGCATTCAGTCTCCAGCTCAGCCTTTCCTGTACCAGAGAGGTTGGCCTATGCCATGGTATCAAAAAGAAGACAAAATCACTTCCTGCTGCGGGCATGGGCAGCGATGCAGCTTGCTCTCATGCGGAACCCTCTTAAAGTTGGACACATGCAATGAGAATTAAGTGATCTTTGGAACTAGGAGCTCGCTTGTACTTCCCTGCTTTCACTACCATTCTCTAATCAGAGTGATGACACTGTGCGCAGATGCCTAAGACTCCTGTTTGGTGGTGGTTGTGGGTGATGGGAGCCAGCGCTGCTCCCTTTTCTTTCCCTTTGTGTGTGTGTGTGTCCTGATTGGTTTGGCTTGGATTATCACAGTGTTAATAGACAGTAGCTATGCTGTTCCTGCCCCACGTCATGCTGCCTCCCAGTGACAAAAAGCATCTTCCCTTGAGATGCCCCTGAGACTAGTGAGAGTAGATTCCAGTCCTCTCTCTGCTTCTGCCCACTTTCTCCAAGCACTTGAAGAGGAGCTAGATGGTCTCCAAGGGTCCTTTCCCCAGCAATAACCCAGTGGAGGCAAACAAATCAGTCAGGGCTGCAAGAAGAAAAAAAAAATTAAGTTACACATGTCCAATAAACTACCACCCTGAATATTTCAGGAGGGCTTTGTTGCCCACTTGTTGACCATTGAAGAAGGCCGGAGGACCCTGTTGCCCGGTGAGCCAGTGTCCCAGCTCCCTTACCCAGAGGTCAACCAGCAGGACACACTGACACACTGGACACGTAGCATTACACCAAACTGAGGGGATGGATTTTATTAGGCTCTGAGCTGAAAGACTTGCATACGCCAATACCCCCCTCAGCCTTCCTCCGTTTGCCCCGCTGTCCCGAATGAGTGCCGAAAAAGAGCAAAGGGAAGATAGGTGGCCCTGCAAAGCTTGACTCACTTTAATCCTGCCAGATCGGTAAGCACAGCCATGACACTGGTGAGTAATGAGAGCAGCAGGAACATTTTTGGAGCATTTCTAGAAAGGCCCAAGGGTAATTTAACAGCATCCTCCCGCCTCTTGAGTCCCGTGTTAGGGAGAGCACAGCTAAAGAGCATGTGCTTTGTTGTGCTACAATCCTCCTCTCTTTCCACTGGACACACTGAGGGGCGAGGGTGGCTTTAAAGAAGATGCTGCCCCTCTTTTCCTTCCAGCGCGTTTCGTGCCTAGTGCTTTTTCTCTCTATCTGGAAGCTACTTAGGTTTCATATAGAATTGTGTTCAGTCAATGAAATATGGAAGCATGACAGCTAAAGGGTAAACTACCCCTAGACAAGTCCCTTAGACATTGTGAGGCGTAGCTTTCTGTTGTGCAGCCGGGAGGTGGACTGCCCTTTTGCAAGAAAACCCAGCAGAGAGCTGTTGTTGCAGAACGGACAGAGGTGCCTTTGGTGGCAAAGCACTTGCTATGGCTGGGAGCAACCTCCATCCCACTGGAGAGGCCGTTGCTGAGGGATGGCACGTGGCAAAGGCACCACACCGATGGCTCTGTGTTTGTGACATTGAAGGGTCTAAGGGCTGCTTGGCCCCCGCAGCTGGTTGCCAGCGGCTCTGGCGGAATGTTTGCTCTGGAACCTGCAGTCTCCCTGGACAACCTTAGAGGTTCGAGACTGTTTCCTCCCGAAGTTGGAGCATCTCTACGTTGTCCTGCCTTCTTTAAAGGATAGCGACTCCTTTTTCTTCCTGTCTCAAGTCAGGAAGACCCTTTCGAGAGACAAGCAGCTGGGCTAAAGCAAGGGCTGATCAACTGGAGCGCAGCGGCCTAGGTGCAGCAGGCGACAGCGTGCGTGCCTGCCTTGAAGAGCGGGAGCAGGAGGCAAGAGAGGGCTCCTCTGTTCCTCCGCTGCCAGCCCGCCAGCCAGCCAGCGGCACCTCGACGCAAGAGCTGCAGCCAGCACCCGCGCCTGCACCTCTCTGTGATGGGGATGAGGGGCAGCAGCCCAGCTGCAGCTCCACCAGAAGGGCTGAGGACTGCCTGGAGGTGCCAGCTCCACCAGAGCCCTGGGATCTGACGCCCACAATTCTTTCAGAAGCGCCCGGCTCTCCCAAGCCCACACGGGACACATTCCCTCAAGATATGCATCCTGATCCGACAGGCAACGCCTCCATAAAAATCGCCTTCTATTGCATTGAGGATCTGGAGGAAATATCTGAAGAGGAATTAGAAGACACCTGGGATCTGACACCCCCATCTTTGTCAGAAGCACAGCCCTCTCCCAGGCACAGAGATGGCACATTGGATCACGAGCCAGACCCCTTTCCCACAGCCAACAAGCCACTGAACATCCCTTTCTATGGTAATGAGGATTTGGAAGACAGCTCCACGGAAGAATTTGACCAGCCCTCGGAAAACGAGGATTTTGTCCGAATCTGCATTACTGATTTGTTGCTTTCAATCTCCACTAAGAAGAGACCAAGGCTCTTACCCCCCAACAGGAAAATGTATATCGAGGTACGTCGTGGCCAAGAAATGGTCCAAGAGGTGAAAAGAAGCACTTCATTCCCACTAGAGCACTGCCATCTTCCAGAGGCCACTGATGCAATGGAAGCTGCTGGCATTTATAAGGCAGAGACCTCTCACAAAATATGTTCTCCCTCTCCACAGACCCAGGGCAACAGCTACAGCACCCCCAATACCTCTGCTCGGCCAGACCAGGTGCTCTCAACCGTGGCCGACAAAGACACCGACCACCCTCAGCCTGAGCTCGGAGGAGCATCAGGCAGCAACCCGAGGCAGAATGAAAAAGCGAATCGCAAGAGGAGCCTCGCTTCCCCTTCCTCCCCTCCCACACCATCGCAGCAGGCTCAAGAGGAAAGGTGTCTTGACCACCTCCCACCAAAGAAGCGCTATCGCTCCTGCTGCCAGTAGGGAGGCAAGGGGTTCCCTCTGCTACCCCAAGCTGCCACTGTCCTGCCACGTGCCAGCCCCTGAACATCTGCACCCCAGCCTGCCCTTCCCCCAGCACTGCTGCCCCACACACCTCCAGTAAAATCTCGTTTTCGTTTTTTTCCCCTCCCTTTCACGGTAGTCTTTTATGTTTTCTAAATAAAATGACAGGTGCTGTTCTTCAGTTACGATCTGGTGTTTGTTCCTTTTTGGCTAGCGGATACGTGAAAAATGCAAGTAAGGAAGATCTTGGGGATAGGAGGAGGAGGGTACAGGAACTTTCCACCACACCTAGAAGAATGGTATTCCAGTAGAATAATTAAGCCATTCTTTACACTAGGCTCAAATGACTGTGAGGATTCGCGTGAATAATACAAGAGCATGAATGAGAAGAGAATGCTGTGAACAGCTTTACACAAAATACTAGTTACTAGGGGAGTGGCTAGATTTCATGGATGTTCATGCAACGCTAGTCCATCTCCAACTCTGCCAAGTACAAAAATGTACTATTCAGAAGGGATAGAATTGTAATATTAGAATAGATTTCTAACTGTCAGGATTAACTTGATTAGAATTAAAACAATTTTTAAAGTTAAGGTTACAGTTTTTAAATAACAGCTTTGTTAGAGGAAAAGAACACTGGGCAATGATGCTTGGGTATGGGTAGGATTTCTCAAGCTGATGTCAGAAGAGGATCCGTCGATGCCAGACCCAAAAAGGGCTCCTAGAGCTGCCATGAGTCAAGGCACCGGGAATTCCATTCAAACCGGAGCTCTAAAATGGTGAAAAGGACTAAATGGGAGGCCTCTCTATTCTGCAGCCTGGGAGCTTTATTGCAGGGAGCCAAGCTTGCGTAGTTCGGGTCCCCACATCCTCGTCCCCCTGACATCCCACCCACTTCTCCGCTGAGAGCAGGAAAGCTGCCTCCAGCACAGCACGGAGATGCCAGCAAAAGAGGCACCATCGTGCCCTCCCCACGCCTAGGTCTCTCACTCCAATAGGCAGCACAAGGACAGCGCGCTCTCCATCTGCTTTCCTTTCTCTGCTCTGCTTTGGACAAGGCTTTGCAGCCAGGTACAGATTCCTGCCAGCAGGAGGGGCACACAAAGCAGTTTTGGCCATGCAACATGGCTTCCACAGTCGGTGGCAGAGGTTTCTCCCCTTCCTACGCTTTGCAAAAGCAGCTCTGCCAAAACAGGTCACGATGGGATGGAAGCTCTTGAGGACTTGAAACTCAAGGCAAAACTGGAGCCCTCCGTGCCTCTGATTTCTTCTCTTCCCCAAAGGTGTGGGAGGCTACACTGACTGCCTGCAACTATTCCCTCTCCACCTTTATTTGGTTTCAAGCATGGCTCTCTCAGCACCTCTAACCTGAACTCTCTGCAGAGACTAAGCACTGCATTCCTTTGCCTTTTCAAGTGCTCCTAGAAAATGTGGCCACTTTGTTCCTATCTTCTGAAAGGAAGAGAAGGGAGGCACCAGCAAACATGGAACATTTCCACATTTCCCCTGCAGCCCCTGGAGGAAACTGCACCATGGAGCACGTGGCTGGAGACTTGCATTCAGTCTCCAGCTCAGCCTTTCCTGTACCAGAGAGGTTTGCCTATGCCATGGCATCAAAGAGAAGACAAAATCACTTCCCACTGCGGGCTTGCTTGCTCTCATGCAGAACCCTCTTAAAGTTGGACACATGCAATGAGAATGAAGTGATCTTTGGAACTAGGAGCTCGCTTGTACTTCCCTGCTTTCACTACCATTCTCTAATCAGAGTGATGACACTGTGCGCAGATGCCTAAGACTCCTGTTTGGTGGTAGTTGGGGGTGGTGGGAGCCAGTGCTGCTCCCTTTTCTTTCCTTTTGTGTGTGTGTGTGTCCTGATTGGTTTGGCTTGGATTATCACAGTGTTAATAGACAGTAGCAATGCTGTTCCTGCCCCACGTCATGCTGCCTCCCAGTGACAAAAAGCATCCTCCCTTGAGATGCCCCTGAGACTAGTGAGAGCAGATTCCAGTCCTCTCTCTGCTTCTGCCCACTTCCTCCAAGCACTTGAAGAGGAGCTAGGTGGTCTCCAAGGGTCCTTTCCCCAGCACTAACCCAGTGGAGGCAAACAAATCAGTCAGGGCTGCAAGAAGAAAACAAAAATATTAAGTTACACAGGTCGAATAAACTACCACCCCGAATATTTCAGGAGGGCTTTGTTGCCCACTTGTTGGCCATTCAAGAAGGCTGGAGGACCCCGTTGCCCGGTGAGCCAGTGTCCCAGCTCGCTCACCCAGAGGTCAACCAGCAGGACACACTGACACACTGGACACGTGGCATTACACCAAACTGGGGGGATGGATTTCATTAGACTCTGAGCTGAAAGACTTGCATAGGCCAAGACCCCCCTCAGCCTTCCTCCTTTTGCTCCGCTGTCTCGAATGAGTGCTGAAAAAGAGCAAAGGGAAGATAGGTGGCCCTGCAAAGCTTGACTCACTTTAATCCTGCCAGATCGGTAAGCACAGCCATGACACTGGTGAGTAAGTGATGGAGTAATGAGAGCAGCGGGAACATTTTTGGAGCATTTCTAGAAAGGCCCAAGGGTAATTTAACAGCATCCTCCCGCCTCTTGAGTCCCGTGTTAGGGAGAGCACAGCTAAAGAGCATGTGCTTTGTTCGAGACTGTTTGAGGTTCGAGACTGTTTCCTCCCGAAGTTGGAGCATCGCTACGTTGTCCTGCCTTCTTTAAAGGATAGATACTGCTTTTTCTTCCTATCTCAAGTCTGGAAGACCCTTCCAAGAGACAAACGGCTGGGCTAAAGCAAGGGCTGACGAAATGGAGCGCAGCGGCCTAGGTGCAGCAGGCGACAGCGTGCGTGCCTGCCTTGAAGAGCGGGAGCAGGAGGCAAGAGAGGGCTCCTCTGTTCCTCCGCTGCCAGCCCGCCAGCCAGCCAGCGGCACCTCGACGCAAGAGCTGCAGCCAGCACCCGCGCCTGCACCTCTCTGTGATGGGGATGAGGGGCAGCAGCCCAGCTGCAGCTCCACCAGAAGGGCTGAGGACTGCCTGGAGGTGCCAGCTCCACCAGAGCCCTGGGATCTGACGCCCACAATTCTTTCAGAAGCGCCGGACTGTCCCAAGCCCACAGGTGACACATTGCCTCCCGACACTCATCCCTATCGAAGAGGCAATCCCCCCATGAGCATCGCCTTCCACTCCCTTGAAGATCTGGAAGAAATCTCTGAGGATGAATTAGAAGGGTCCTTGGATCTGACACTCCCATCTTTGTCAGAAGCGCCGGGCTCTCCCATACCCACACATGACACATGGCCACACGATATGCTTCCTGAAGCGACAGGCAGTGCCTCCATGAGCATTGCCTTCTATTTCTTTGAAGATGTGGAGGAAACCTCTGAAGATGAATTGGAAGAGCCCTGGGATCTGACACCTCCATCTCTTGCAGAAGCACAGCCCTCTCCCAGGCATACAGATGGCACATCAGATAACGAGACAGATCCTTTGCTCACAGGCAACAAGTCACCGAACATCCCTGTCTGCGGTAATGGGGATTTGCAAGTCATCTCTGAGGAAGACTCTGAAGAGCCCTTGGAAAAGGAGGAGTATGTCCAGATCTGTGTTACTGACTTAATGTTTGCAATGTCCACCAAGAAGAGACCAAGGCTCTTACCTCCCAACAGGAAAATGTATATCGAGGTACGCCATGGCAAAGAAATGGCCCAAGAGGTGAAAAATAGGACTCCCCTCCCACCAGACCACTGCCGTCTTGTTGAGGACACATATGCAATGGAAGCTGCTGGCATCTCTAAGGCACAGGCCTTTCCCGAGGCATTTTCTCTCCCTCCACACACCCAAGGCAGCGGCTCTGCTTGGCCAGGCCACATGCTCTCGACTGTGGCCACCAAAAACACTGACCACCCTCAGCCTGAGCTCGGGGGAGCTTCAGGCAGCAAACCAAGGAAGAATCAAAATGGGAATCGCAAGAGGAGCCTCGCTTCCCCTTCCTCCCCTGCCACACCATCGCAGCAGGCTCAAGAGGAAACGTGTCTTGAACACCTCCCACCAAAGAAGCGCTATCGCTCCTGCTGCCAGTAGGGAGGCAAGGGGTTCCCTCTGCTACCCCAAGCTGCCACTGTCCTGCAACGTGCCAGCCCCTGAACATCTGCACCCCAGCCTGCCCTTCCCCCAGCACTGCTGCCCCACACACCTCCAGCAAGATCTCGGTGTTTTTCTTTTTCCCTCCCTTTCTAGGTAGTCTCTGATATTTTCTAAATAAAATGACAGGTGGTGTTCTTATGTTATACTCTGGTGCGTGTTCCTTTTCGGCTCGCGGATACGTGTAAACTGCAACTAAGCTAGTCTTGGGGGAAGGAGGAGGAGGGTATAGGGACATTCTACCATACCTAGAAGAATGGTATTCCAGCAGAATAATTAAGCCATTCTTTACACTAGGCTCAAATGACTCTGAGGGATGACGTTTATAATATGGCAGCATGAATGAGAAGAGAATGCTGTGAAAAGCATTCCACAAAATACTAGTTACTAGTGGAGTGGCTAGATTTCATGGATGTTCATGCAACGCTAGTCCATCTCCAACTCTGCCAAGTACAAAAATATACTCTTCGTAGAAGGGGTAGAGTGGAATATTAGAATTGATTTCTAAATGTGAGGGTTGACTTAATGAGAATTAGATTAATTTTTAAAATTAAGATTAGGATTTTTATAAAAACGGCTTTGTTAGAGGAAAAGAACACTGGGTAATGATGCTTGGGCATGGGTAGGGTTTCTCAAGCTGATGTCAGAAGAGGATCCGTCGATGCCAGACTCAAAAAGGGCTCATAGAGCTACCATGAGTCAAGGCACTGGGAATAGCATCCAAACCAGAGCTCTAAAATGGCGAAAGGGACTAAATGGGAGGCCTCTCTATTCTGCAGCCTCAGAGCTTTATTGCATAGCTCGGGTCGCCACAACCTCGTCCCCCTGCCATCCCACTCACTTCTCCACTGAGAGCAGGAAAGCTGCCTCCAGCACAGCACGGAGATGCCAGCAAAAGAGGCACCATCGTGCCCTCCCCACGCATAGGTCTCTCACTCCAATAGGCAGCACAAGGACAGCGCGCTCTCCATCTGCTTTCCTTTGCTCTGCTCTGCTTTGGACAAAGTTTTTGCAGACAGGTCCAGATTCCTGCCAGCAGGAGGGGCACACAAAGGGATTTTGGCCATGCAACAAAGCTGCCACAGTCGGTGGCAGAGGTTTCTCCCCTTCCTATGCTTTGCCAAGGCGGCTCTGCCAAAACAGGTCATGATGGGCTGAGGGCTCTTGAAGGCTCAAAACCCAAGGCACAACTGGAGCCCTCCATGTCTCTGATTCCTTGATTTCCCCAAAGATGAGAGAGGCTACACTGATTCCCTGCAACTATTCCCTCTCCACCTTCATTTGGTCTCAGGCATGGCTCTCTCAGCACCTCTAACCTGAACACTCTGCAGAGACTAAGCACTGCATTCCTTTGGCTTTTCAAGTGCTCCTAGAAACTGTGGCCACTTTGTTCCTATCTTCTGAAAGGAAGGGAAGGGAGGCACCAGCAAAGACGGGACATTTCCAGATTTCCCCTGCAGCCCCTGGAGGAAACTGCACCATGGAGCACGTGGCTGGAGACTTGCATTCAGTCTCCAGCTCAGCCTTTCAGTTGGCAGAGAGGTTTGCCTATGCCATGGCATCGAAGAGAAGACAAAATCACTTCCCACTGCGGGTATGGGCAGCGATGCAGCTTGCTCTCATGCAGAACCCTCTTAAAGTTGGACACATGCAATGAGAATGAAGTGATCTTTGGAACTAGGAGCTCGCTTGTACTTCCCTGCTTTCACTGATTCTCTCATGAGAGCGATGACACTGTGCGCAGATGCCTAAGACTCCTGTTTGGTGGTAGTTGGGGGTGACGGGAGCCAGCGCTGCTCCCTTTTCTCTCCCTTTGTGTGTGTGTGTGTCTTGTTTGGTTTGGCTTGGATTATCACAGTGTTAATAGACAGTAGCAATGCTGTTCCTGCCGTACGTCGTGCTGCCTCCCAGTGACAAAAAGCATCCTCCCTTGAGATGCCCCTGAGACTAGTGAGAGCAGATTCCAGTCCTCTCTCTGCTTCTGCCCACTTCCTCCAAGCACTTGAAGAGGAGCTAGATGGTCTCCAAGGGTCTTTTTCCAGAAATAACCCAGTGGAGACAAACAAACCAGTCAGGGCTGCAAGAAGAAAACAAATTATTAAGTTACACAGGTCCAAAAAACAACCTCCCCGAATATTTCAGGAGCGCTTTGTTGCCTAGTTTTTGGCCATTTAGGAAGGCTGGAGGACCCTGTTGCCCGGTGAGCCAATGTCCCAGCTCGCTCACCCAGAGGTCAACCAGCAGGACACATTGACACACTGGACACGTGGCATGACACCAAACTGGGGGGATGGATTTTATTAGGCTCTGAGCTGAAAGACTTGCATACGCCAAGACCCCCCTCAGCCTTCCTCCGTTTGCCCCGCTGTCCCGATTGAGTGCTGAAAAAGAGCAAAAGGAAGATAGGTGGCCCTGCAAAGCTTGACTCACTTTAATCCTGCCAGATTGGTAAGCACAGCCATGACACTGGTTAGTAAGTGATGGAGTAATGAGAGCAGCGGAAACATTTTTGGAGCATTTCTAGAAAGGCCCAAGGGTAATTTAACAGCATCCTCCCGCCTCTTGAGTCCCGTGTTAGGGAGAGCACAGCTAAAGAGCATGTGCTTTGTTGTGCTACAATCCTCCTCTCTTTCCACTGGACACACTGAGGGGCGAGGGTGGCTTCAAAGAAGATGCTGTCCCTGTTTTCCTTCCTTTTACGTTTCGTGCCTAGAGTTTTTTCTCTCTATCTGGAAGTTCTATAGCTTTCATATAGAATTGTGTTCAGTCAATGAAATATGGAAGCATGACAGCTAAAGGATAAACTACCCCTAGACAAGTCCCTTAGACATTGTGAGGTGTAGCTTTCCGTCCTGCAGCAGGGAGGTGGACTGTCCTTTTGCAAGAAAACCCAGCAGAGAGCTGTTGTTGCAGAACGGACACAGGTGCCTTTGGTGGCAAAGCACCTGCTATGGCTGGGAGCAACCTCCATCCCACTGGAGAGGCCGTTGCTGAGGGATGGCACGTGGCAAAGGCACCACACCGATGGCTCTGTGTTTGTGACATTGAAGGGTCTAAGGGCTGCTTGGCCCCCGCAGCTGGTTGCCAGCGGCTCTGGCGGAATGTTTGCTCTGGAACCTGCAGTCTCCCTGGACAACGTTAGAGGTTCGAGACTGTTTCCTCCCGAAGCTGGAGCATCGCTACGTTGTCCTGCCTTCTTTAAAGGATAGTGACTCCTTTTTCTTCCTGTCTCAAGTTAGGAAGACCCTTCTAAGAGACAAGCGGCTGGGCTAAAGCAAGGGCTGACCCAATGGAGCGCAGCGGCCTAGGTGCAGCAGGCGACAGCGTGCGTGCCTGCCTTGAAGAGCGGGAGCAGGAGGCAAGAGAGGGCTCCTCTGTTCCTCCGCTGCCAGCCCGCCAGCCAGCCAGCGGCACCTCGACGCAAGAGCTGCAGCCAGCACCCGCGCCTGCACCTCTCTGTGATGGGGATGAGAGGCAGCAGCCCAGCTGCAGCTCCAGCAGAAGGGCTGAGGACTGCCTGGAGGTGCCAGCTCCACCAGAGCCCTGGGATCTGACGCCCACAATTCTTTCAGAAGTGCCGGGCTCTCCCAAGCCCAAACGTGACACACTGCCTCCCGACACTCATCCCAATCCAAGAGGCAATCCCCCCATGGGCATCACCTTCTATTCCCTTCAAGATCTGGAAGATATCTCTGAGGATGAATTAGAAGAGTCCTTGGATGTGACACCCCCATCTTTGTCAGAAGCGCCGGGCTCTCCCAAGCCCACACATGGCACATTGCCTCAGGAGAGGCATGCTGATCCGATAGGCAGTTCCCCCTTTAACATCGCCTTCTACTGCCTTGAGGATTTAGAAGAAATCTCTGAAGGTGAATTAGAAGAGCCCTGGGATTTGACACCCCCATCTCTTTCACAAACACCGGGCTCTCCCAAGCACACACGTGACACCTTTTCTCCTGACACTCATGCCGATCTGACAAGCAATGCGTCCGTGAGTATTGCCTTCGATTGCACCGATGATTTGGAGGATATATCTGAAGATGAATCAGAAGAGCTCTGGGATCTGACACCCCCATCCTTTCCAGAAGCATCGGGCTCTCCCAGGAACACACATCAAACATCACCTCATGAGACAGGTCCCAGTGAGACAGGCAGTGCCACTGTCAACATGGCCTTCTATTGCCTTGATGATTTGGAGGAAATCTCTGATGAAGAATTAGAAGAGCCCTTGGATCTTACACCCCCACCTTTATCAGGAGGACAGGGCTCTCCCAAGCGCACACATGGCACATCATCTCATGAGAGAGGTCCCGATGCGACAGGTAATGCCTCCATGAATATGGCCTTCTATTGCACGGAGGATTTAGAAGAAATCTCTGAAGATGAATTGGAAGCGACCTGGGATCTGACACCCCCATCTCATGCAGAAGCGCAGCCCTCTCCCATTCATACAGATGGCACACCGGCTCACGAGACAAACCCTTTTCCTATAGGGAACAAGCCACTGAACATCCATGTCTGTGGTAATGAGGATTTGGAAGACATCTCTGAGGAAGAATTCAAAGAGCCCTCGGAAAAGGAAGAGATTACCCAAATCTGCACTACAGACGTGATGGATACAATCTCCATTAGGAAGAGACCAAGGCCCTTAACCCCCAAGAGGAAAATGTATATAGAGGTGTGTTGTGATAAAGAAGTGCCCCAAGAGATGAAAGATAGCACTCCACTCCCATCAAAGCACTGTCGTCTTCTTGAGGCCACAGATGCAATGGAAGCTGTTGGCATTTATAAGGCAGAGGCCTTTCACAGCACATTTTCTCCCTCTCCACACACCCAGGGCAGTGGCTGCAGCAAACCCAGTACCTCTGCTTGGCCAGACCATGTGCTCTTGACCATGGGCAACAAAGACATCGACCACCCTCAGCCTGAGGTCGGAGGAGCATCAGGCAGCAACCCGAGGCAGAATGAAAAAGCGAATCGCAAGAGGAGCCTCGCTTCCCCTTCCTCCCCTCCCACACCATCGCAGCAGGCTCAAGAGGAAAGGTGTCTTGAACACCTCCCACCAAAGAAGCGCTATCGCTCCTGCTGCCAGTAGGGAGGCAAGGGGTTCCCTCTGCTACCCCCAGCTGCCACTGTCCTGCCACGTGCCAGCCCCTGAACATCTGCACCCCAGCCTGCCCTTCCCCCAGCACTGCTGCCCCACACACCTCCAGAAAAATCTTGATTTTTTTTTTCGCTTCCCTTTCTAGGTTGTGTCTTATGTTTTGTAAATAAAATGACTGGTGCTGTTCTTAAATTGCACTCTGGTGTGTGTTCCTTATCGGCTAGCGGATACGTGAAAACTGCAACTAAGCTACTCTTGGGGGAAGAAGGAGCAGGGTCCGGGGATGTTCCAAAACACCTAGCAGAATGGTATTCCAGTGGAATAATTTAACCATTCTTTACACTAGGCTCAAATGACTGTGAGGATTTGAGTGAATAATACAAGAGCATGAATGAGAAGAGAATGCTGTGAACAGCTTTACACAAAATACTAGTTACTAGTGGAGGGGCTAGATTTCATGGATGTTCATGCAACACTAGTCCATCTCCAATTCTGCCAAGTACAAAAATGTACTCTTTGTAATAGGGGTAGAATTGCAATGTTAGAATTGATTTCTAAATGTTAGGATTAACTTGATTAGAATTAAAACAATTTTTAAAGTTAAGGTGACAGTTTTTAAATAACAGCTTTGTTAGAGGAAAAGAACACTGGGCAATGATGCTTGGGTATGGGTAGGATTTCTCAAGCTGATGTCAGAAAAGGATCCGTCGATGCCAGACCCAAAAAGGGCTCCTAGAGCTGCCATGAGTCAAGGCACCGGGAATACCATCCAAACCATCGGGTTGCCACTTCCTCGTCCCCCTGACATCCCACCCACTTCCCCGCTGAGAGCAGGAAAGCTGCCTCCAGCACAGCACGGCGATGCCAGCAAAAGAGGCACCATCGTGCCCTCCCCACGCCTAGATCTCTCACTCCAGTAGGCAGCACAAGGACAGCGCACTCTCTCTGATTTCCTTTGCTCTGCTCTGCTTTGGGCAAGGGTTTGCAGCCAGGTCCAGATTCCTGCCAGCAGGAGGGGCACACAAAGGGATTTTGGCCATGCAACATGGCTTCCACAGTCGGTGGCAGAGGTTTCTCCCCTTCCTACGCTTTGCAAAAGCAGCTCTGCCAAAACAGGTCACGATGGGATGGAAGCTCTTGAGGGCTTGAAACTCAAGGCAAAACTGGAGCCCTCCGTGCCTCTGATTTCTTCTTTTCCCCAAAGATGTGGGAGGCTACACTGACTGCCTGCAACTATTCCCTCTCCACCTTTATTTGGTTTCAAGCATGGCTCTCTCAGCACCTCTAACCTGAACATTCTGCAGAGACTAAGCATTGCATTCCTTTGCCTTTTCAAGTGCTCCTAGAAAATGTGGACACTTTGTTCCTCTCTTCTGAAAGGCAGGGAAGGGAGGCACCAGCAAACATGGAACATTTCCACATTTCCCCTGCAGCCCCTGGAGGAAACTGCACCATAGAGCACGTGGCTGGAGACTTGCATTCAGTCTCCAGCTCAGCCTTTCCTGTACCAGAGAGGTTTGCCTATGCCATGGCATCAAAGAGAAGACAAAATCACTTCCCACTGCGGGCATGGGCAGCGATGCAGCTTGCTCTCATGCAGAACCCTCTTAAAGTTGGACACATGCAATGAGAATGAAGTGATCTTTGGAACTAGGAGCTCGCATGTACTTCCCTGCTTTCACTGTCATTCTCTCATCAGAGCGATGACACTGTGCGCAGATGCCTAAGACTCCTGTTTGGTGGTAGTTGTGGGTGATGGGAGCCAGTGCTGCTCCCTTTTCTTTCCTTTTGTGTGTGTGTGTGTCCTGATTGGTTTGGCTTGGATTATCACAGTGTTAATAGACAGTAGCAATGCTGTTCCTGCCCCACGTCATGCTGCCTCCCAGTGACAAAAAGCATCCTCCCTTGAGATGCCCCTGAGACTAGTGAGAGCAGATTCCAGTCCTCTCTCTGCTTCTGCCCACTTCCTCCAAGCACTTGAAGAGGAGCTAGATGGTCTCCAAGGGTCCTTTCCCCAGCACTAACCCAGTGGAGGCAAACAAATCAGTCAGGGCTGCAAGAAGAAAACAAAAATATCAAGTTACAGAGGTCCAATAAACTACCTCCCCAAATATTTCAGGAGGGCTTTGTTGCCCACTTGTTGCCATTCAAGAAGGCCGGAGGACCCTGTTGCCCGGTGAGCCAGTGTCCCAGCTCCCTTACCCAGAGGTCAACCAGCAGGACACACTGACACACTGGACACGTGGCATTCCACCAAACTGGGGGGATGGATTTTATTAGGCTCTGAGCTGAAAGACTTGCATACGCCAAGACCCCTCTCAGCCTTCCTCCGTTTGCCCCGCTGTCCCGAATGAGTGCCAGAAAAGAGCAAAGGGAAGATAGGTGGCCCTGCAAAGCTTGACTCACTTTAATCCTGCCAGATCGGTAAGCACAGCCATGACACTGGTGAGTAATGAGAGCAGCCGGAACATTGTTGGAGCATTTCTAGAAAGGCCCGAGGGTAGTTTAACAGCATCCTCCCGCCTCTTGAGTCCCGTGTTAGGGAGAGCACAGCTAAAGAGCATGTGCTTTGTTGTGCTACAATCCTCCTCTCTTTCCACTGGACACACTGAGGGGCGAGGGTGGCTTCAAAGAAGACGCTGTCCCTCTTTTCCTTCCAGCATGTTTCGTGCCTAGAGTTTTTTCTCTCTATCTGGAAGCTCTATAGGTTTCATATAGAATTGTGTTCAGTCAATGAAATATGGAAGCATGACAGCTAAAGGGTAAACTACCCCTAGACAAGTCCCTTAGACATTGTGAGGTGTAGCTTTCCGTCCTGCAGCAGGGAGGTGGACTGCCCTTGTGAAAGAAAACCCAGCAGAGAGCTGTTGTTGCAGAACGGACAGAGGTGCCTTTGGTGGCAAAGCATCTGCTATGGCTGGGAGCAACCTCCATCCCACTGGAGAGGCCGTTGCTGAGGGATGGCACGTGGCAAAGGCACCACACCGATGGCTCTGTGTTTGTGACATTGAAGGGTCCAAGGGCTGCTTGGCCCCCACAGCTGGTTGCCAGCGGCTCTGGCGGAATGTTTGCTCTGGAACCTGCAGTCTCCCTGGACAACGTTAGAGGTTCGAGACTGTTTCCTCCCGAAGTTGGAGCATCTCTACGTTGTCCTGCCTTCTTTAAAGGATAGCGACTCCTTTTTCTTCATGTCTCAAGTCAGGAAGACCCTTCCAAGGGACAAACAGCTGGGCTAAAGCAAGGGCTGACGAAATGGAGCGCAGCGGCCTAGGTGCAGCAGGCGACAGCGTGCGTGCCTGCCTTGAAGAGCGGGAGCAGGAGGCAAGAGAGGGTTCCTCTGTTCCTCCGCTGCCAGCCCGCCAGCCAGCCAGCGGCACCTCGACGCAAGAGCTGCAGCCAGCACCCGCGCCTGCACCTCTCTGTGATGGGGATGAGGGGCAGCAGCCCAGCTGCAGCTCCACCAGAAGGGCTGAGGACTGCCTGGAGGTGCCAGCTCCACCAGAGCCCTGGGATCTGATGCCCACAATTCTTTCAGAAGCGCCGGGCTCTCCCAAGCCCACATGGGACACATTCCCTCAAGATATGCATTCTGATCCGCCAGGCAACGCCTCCATAAAAATCGCCTTCTATTGCATTGAGGATCTCCAGGAAATATCTGAAGAGGAATTAGAAGACACCTGGGATCTGACACCCCCATCTTTGTCAGAAGCACAGCCCTCTCCCAGGCATAGAGATGGCACATTGGATCACGAGCCAGACCCCTTTCCCACAGCCAACAAGCCACTGAACATCCCTTTCTACGGTAATGAGGATTTGGAAGACAGCTCCACAGAAGAATTTGACCAGCACTCGGAAAACGAGGATTTTGTCCGAATCTGCATTACTGATTTGTTGCTTTCAATCTCCACTAAGAAGAGACCAAGGCTCTTACCCCCCAACAGGAAAATGTATATCGAGGTACGTCGTGGCCAAGAAATGGTCCAAGAGGTGAAAAGAAGCACTTCATTCCCACCAGAGCACTGCCATCTTCCAGAGGCCACTGATGCAATGGAAGCTGCTGGCATTTATAAGGCAGAGACCTTTCACAAAACATTTTCTCCCTCTCCACAGACCCAGGGCAACAGCTACAGCACCCCCAATACCTCTGCTCGGCCAGACCATGTGCTCTCGACCGTGGCCGACAAAGACACCGACCACCCTCAGCCTGAGCTCGGAGGAGCATCAGGCAGCAACCCGAGGCAGAATGAAAAAGCGAATCGCAAGAGGAGCCTCGCTTCCCCTTCCTCCCCTCCCACACCATCGCAGCAGGCTCAAGAGGAAAGGTGTCTTGACCACCTCCCACCAAAGAAGCGCTATCGCTCCTGCTGCCAGTAGGGAGGCAAGGGGTTCCCTCTGCTACCCCAAGCTGCAACTGTCCTGCCACGTGCCAGCCCCTGAACATCTGCACCCCAGCCTGCCCTTCCCCCAGCACTGCTGCCCCACACACCTCCAGCAAAATCTCGTTTTCTTTTTTTTCCCCTCCCTTTCACGGTAGTCTTTTATGTTTTCTAAATAAAATGACAGGTGCTGTTCTTAAGTTACGATCTGGTGTTTGTTCCTTTTTGGTTAGCGGATACGTGAAAAATGCAAGTAAGGAAGATCTTGGGGATAGGAGGAGGAGGGTACAGGAACTTTCCACCACACCTAGAAGAATGGTATTCCAGTAGAATAATTTAGCCGTTCTTTACACTAGGCTTAAATGACTCTGAGGATTCAAGTGAATAAAACGAGAGCATGAATGAAAAGAGAATGCTGTGAATAGCATTACAGAGAATACTAGTTACTAGTGGAAGGGCTAGATTTCATGGAAGTTCATACAACACTAGTCCATCTCCAACTCTGCCAAGTACAAAAATGTACTCTTTGTAGAAGAGATAGAATTGTAATATTAGAATAGATTTCTA
The DNA here is from genome assembly GCF_059628265.1 of Tinamus guttatus. Taxonomy (NCBI): domain Eukaryota; kingdom Metazoa; phylum Chordata; class Aves; order Tinamiformes; family Tinamidae; genus Tinamus; species Tinamus guttatus. The sequence goes on along the minus strand of NW_028289119.1, from coordinate 347,329 downwards.
ACTGTCAGGATTAACTTGATTAGAATTAAAACAATTTTTAAAGTTGAGGTGACAGTTTTTAAATAACAGCTTTGTTAGAGGAAAAGAACACTGGGCAATGATGCTTGGGTATGGGTAGGATTTCTCAAGCTGATGTCAGAAAAGGATCCGTCGATGCCAGACCCAAAAAGGGCTCCTAGAGCTGCCATGAGTCAAGGCACCGGGAATACCATCCAAACCATCGGGTTGCCACTTCCTCGTCCCCCTGACATCCCACCCACTTCCCCGCTGAGAGCAGGAAAGCTGCCTCTAGCACAGCACGGAGAAGCCAGCAAAAGAGGCACCATCGTGCCCTCCCCATGCCTAGATCTCTCACTCTGGTAGGCAGCACAAGGACAGCGCGCTCTCTCTCTGCTTTCCTTTGCTCTGCTCTGCTTTGGACAAGGCTTTGCAGACAGGTCCAGATTCCTGCCAGCAGGAGGGGCACACAAAGCAGTTTTGGCCATGCAACATGGCTTCCACAGTCGGTGGCAGAGGTTTCTCCCTTTCCTATGCTTTGCCAAGGCGTCTTTGCCAAAACACATCACGATGGACGGGAGGCTCTTGAAGGCTCGGAACCCAAGGCACAACTGGAGCCCTCCGTGTCTCTGATTTCTTGATTTCCCCAAAGAGGAGAGAGACTATGCTGGTTTCCTGCAATTATTCCCTCTCCACCTTTATTTGGTCTGAAGCGGGACTGTCTCAGCCCTTCTAACCTGAGCCCTCTGCAGAGACTAAGCACTGCGTTCCTTTGGCTTTTTAAGTGCTCCTATAAACCGTGGCCACTTTGTTCCTACCTTCTGAAAGGAAGGGAAGGGAAAGACGGGACATTTCCAGATTTCCCCTGCAGCCCCTGGAGGAAACTGCACCATGGAGCACGTGGCTGGAGACTTGCATTCAGTCTCCAGCTCAGCCTTTCCTGTACCAGAGAGGTTTGCCTATGCCATGGCATCAAAGAGAAGACAAAATCACTTCCCACTGCGGGCATGGACAGTGATGCAGCTTGCTCTCATGCAGAACCCTCTTAAAGTTGGACACATGCAATGAGAATGAAGTGATCTTTGGAACTACGAGCTCCCTTGTACTTCCCTGCTTTCACTACCATTCTCTAATCAGAATGATGACACTGTGCGCAGATGCCTAAGACTCCTGTTTGGTGGTGGTTGTGGGTGATGGGAGCCAGCGCTGCTCCCTTTTCTTTCCCTTTGTGTGTGTGTGTGTCCTGTTTGGTTTGGCTTGGATTATCACAGTGTTAATAGACAGTAGCAATGCTGTTCCTGCCCCACGTCATGCTGCCTCCCAGTGACAAAAAGCATCCTCCCTTGAGATGCCCCTGAGACTAGTGAGAGAAGATTCCAGTCCTCTCTCTGCTTCTGCCCACTTCCTCCAAGCACTTGAAGAGGAGCTAGATGGTCTCCAAGGGTCCTTTCCCCAGCACTAACCCAGTGGAGGTAAACAAATCAATCGGGGCTGCAAGAAGAAAAAAAAAATATTAAGTTACACATGTCCAATAAACTACCACCCTGAATATTTCAGGAGGGCTTTGTTGCCCACTTGTTGACCATTGAAGAAGGCCGGAGGACCCTGTTGCCCGGTGAGCCAGTGTCCCAGCTCCCTTACCCAGAGGTCAACCAGCAGGACACACTGACACACTGGACACGTGGCATTCCACCAAACTGGGGGGATGGATTTTATTAGGCTCTGAGCTGAAAGACTTGCATACGCCAAGACCCCTCTCAGCCTTCCTCCTTTTGCCCCTCTGTCTCGCATGAGTGCTGAAAAAGGGCCAAGGGAAGATAGGTGGCCCTGCAAAGCTTGAGTCACTTTAATCCTGCCAGATCGGTAAGCACAGCCATGACACTGGTGAGTAATGAGAGCAGCAGGAACATTTTTGGAGCATTTCTAGAAAGGCCCAAGGGTAATTTAACAGCATCCTCCCGCCTCTTGAGTCCCGTGTTAGGGAGAGCACAGCTAAAGAGCATGTGCTTTGTTGTGCTACAATCCTCCTCCCTTTCCACTGGACACACTGAGGGGTGAGGGTGGCTTCAAAGAAGACGCTGTCCCTCTTTTCCTTCCAGCGTGTTTCATACCTAGTGCTTTTTCTCTCTATCTGGAAGCTACTTAGGTTTCATATAGAATTGTGTTCAGTCAATGAAATATGGAAGCATGGCAGCTAAAGGGTAAACTACCCCTAGAGAGGTCCCTTAGACATTGTGAGGTGTAGCTTTCCGTCGTGCAGCAGAGAGGTGGACTGCCCTTTTGAAAGAAAACCCAGCAGAGAGCTGTTGTTGCAGAATGGACAGAGGTTCCTTTGGTGGCAAAGCACCTGCTATGGCTGGGAGCAACATCCATCCCACTGAAGAGGCCGTTGCTGAGGGATGGCATGTGGCAAAGGCACCACACCGATGGCTCTGTGTTTGTGACATTGAAGGGTCTAAGGGCTGCTTGGCCCCCGCAGCTGGTTGCCAGCGGCTCTGGCGGAATGTTTGCTCTGGAACCTGCCGTCTCCGTGGACAACGTTAGAGGTTCGAGACTGTTTCCTCCCGAAGCTGGAGCATCGCTACGTTGTCCTGCCTTCTTTAAAGGATAGCTACTGCTTTTTCTTCCTATCTCAAGTCTGGAAGACCCTTCCGAGGGACAAGCGGCTGGGCTAAAGCAAGGGCTGACCAAATGGAGCGCAGCGGCCTAGGTGCAGCAGGCGACAGCGTGCGTGCCTGCCTTGAAGAGCGGGAGCAGGAGGCAAGAGAGGGCTCCTCTGTTCCTCCGCTGCCAGCCCGCCAGCCAGCCAGCGGCACCTCGACGCAAGAGCTGCAGCCAGCACCCGTGCCTGCACCTCTCTGTGATGGGGATGAGGGGCAGCAGCCCAGCTGCAGCTCCACCAGAAGGGCTGAGGACTGCCTGGAGGTGCCAGCTCCACCAGAGCCCTGGGATCTGATGCCCACAATTCTTTCAGAAGCGCCGGGCTCTCCCAAGCCCAAACGTGACACACTGCCTCCCGACACTCATCCCAATCCAAGAGGCAATCCCCCCATGGGCATCACCTTCTATTCCCTTGAAGATCTGGAAGATATCTCTGAGGATGAATTAGAAGAGTCCTTGGATGTGACACCCCCATCTTTGTCAGAAGCGCCGGGCTCTCCCAAGCCCACACATGGCACATTGCCTCAGGAGAGGCATGCTGATCCGATAGGCAGTTCCCCCTTTAACATCGCCTTCTACTGCCTTGAGGATTTAGAAGAAATCTCTGAAGGTGAATTAGAAGAGTCCTGGGATTTGACACCCCCATCTCTTTTACAAACACCGGGCTCTCCCAAGCACACACGTGACACCTTTTCTCCTGACACTCATGCCGATCCGACAAGCAATGCGTCCGTGAGTATTGCCTTCGATTGCACCGATGATTTGGAGGATATATCTGAAGATGAATCAGAAGAGCTCTGGGATCTGACACCCCCATCCTTTCCAGAAGCATCGGGCTCTCCCAAGAACACACATCAAACATCACCTCATGAGACAGGTCCCAGTGAGACAGGCAGTGCCACTGTCAACATGGCCTTCTATTGCCTTGATGATTTGGAGGAAATCTCTGATGAAGAATTAGAAGAGCCCTTGGATCTTACACCCCCACCTTTATCAGGAGGACAGGGCTCTCCCAAGCGCACACATGGCACATCATCTCATGAGAGAGGTCCCGATGCGACAGGTAATGCCTCCATGAATATGGCCTTCTATTGCACGGAGGATTTAGAAGAAATCTCTGAAGATGAATTGGAAGCGACCTGGGATCTGACACCCCCATCTCATGCAGAAGCGCAGCCCTCTCCCATTCATGCAGATGGCACACCGGCTCACGAGACAAACCCTTTTCCCATAGGGAACAAGCCACTGAACATCCATGTCTGTGGTAATGAGGATTTGGAAGACATCTCTGAGGAAGAATTCAAAGAGCCCTCGGAAAAGGAAGAGATTACCCAAATCTGCACTACAGAAGTGATGGATACAATCTCCATTAGGAAGAGACTAAGGCCCTTAACCCCCAAGAGGAAAATGTATATAGAGGTGTGTTGTGATAAAGAAGTGCCCCAAGAGATGAAAGATAGCACTCCACTCCCATCAAAGCACTGTCGTCTTCTTGAGGCCACAGATGCAATGGAAGCTGTTGGCATTTATAAGGCAGAGGCCTTTCACAGCACATTTTCTCCCTCTCCACACACCCAGGGCAGTGGCTGCAGCAAACCCAGTACCTCTGCTTGGCCAGACCATGTGCTCTTGACCATGGGCAACAAAGACATCGACCACCCTCAGCCTGAGCTCGGAGGAGCATCAGGCAGCAGCCCGAGGAAGAATGAAAAAGCAAATCGCAAGAGGAGCCTCGCTTCCCCTTCCTCCCCTCCCACACCATCGCAGCAGGCTCAAGAGGAAAGGTGTCTTGAACACCTCCCACCAAAGAAGCGCTATCGCTCCTGCTGCCAGTAGGGAGGCAAGGGGTTCCCTCTGCTACCCCCAGCTGCCACTGTCCTGCCACGTGCCAGCCCCTGAACATCTGCACCCCAACCTGCCCTTCCCCCAGCACTGCTGCCCCACACACCTCCAGAAAAATCTTGATTTTTTTTTCGCTTCCCTTTCTAGGTTGTGTCTTATGTTTTGTAAATAAAATGACTGGTGCTGTTCTTAAATTGCACTCTGGTGTGTGTTCCTTATCGGCTAGCGGATACGTGAAAACTGCAACTAAGCTACTCTTGGGGGAAGAAGGAGCAGGGTCCGGGGATGTTCCAAAACACCTAGCAGAATGGTATTCCAGTAGAATAATTTAACCATTCTTTATACTAGGCTCAAATGACTGTGAGGATTTGAGTGAATAATACAAGAGCATGAATGAGAAGAGAATGCTGTGAACAGCTTTACACAAAATACTAGTTACTGGTGGAGGGGCTAGATTTCATGGATGTTCATGCAACGCTAGTCCATCTCCAATTCTGCCAAGTACAAAAATGTACTCTTTGTAATAGGGGTAGAATTGCAATGTTAGAATTGATTTCTAAATGTTAGGATTAACTTGATTAGAATTAAAACAATTTTTAAAGTTAAGGTGACAGTTTTTAAATAACAGCTTTGTTAGAGGAAAAGAACACTGGGCAATGATGCTTGGGTATGGGTAGGATTTCTCAAGCTGATGTCAGAAAAGGATCCGTCGATGCCAGACCCAAAAAGGGCTCCTAGAGCTGCCATGAGTCAAGGCACCGGGAATACCATCCAAACCATCGGGTTGCCACTTCCTCGTCCCCCTGACATCCCACCCACTTCTCCGCTGAGAGCAGGAAAGCTGCCTCCAGCACAGCACGGAGATGCCAGCAAAAGAGGCACCATCGTGCCCTCCCCATGCCTAGGTCTCTCACTCCAATAGGCAGCACAAGGACAGCGCGCTCTCGATCTGCTTTCCTTTGCTCTGCTCTGCTTTGGACAAGGCTTTGCAGCCAGGTACAGATTCCTGCCAGCAGGAGGGGCACACAAAGGGATTTTGGCCATGCAACATGGCTTCCTCTTGGCAGAGGTTTCTCCCCTTGCTATGTTTGCCAAGGCGTCTTTGCCAAAACACATCACGATGGACGGGAGGGTCTTGAAGGCTCGGAACCCAAGGCACAACTGGAGCCCTCCGTGTCTCTGATTTCTTGATTTCCCCAAAGATGAGAGAGGCTATGCTGATTTCCTGCAATTATTCCCTCTCCACCTTTATTTGGTCTGAAGCGGGACTGTCTCAGCCCTTCTAACCTGAGCCCTCTGCAGAGACTAAGCACTGCATTCCTTTGGCTTTTTAAGTGCTCCTATAAACCGTGGCCACTTTGTTCCTACCTTCTGAAAGGAAGGGAAGGGAAAGACGGGACATTTCCAGATTTCCCCTGCAGCCCCTGGAGGAAACTGCACCATGGAGCACGTGGCTGGAGACTTGCATTCAGTCTCCAGCTCAGCCTTTCATGTACCAGAGAGGTTGGCCTATGCCATGGCATCAAAGAGAAGACAAAATCACTTCCCACTGTGCGCATGGGCAGCGATGCAGCTTGCTCTCATGCGGAACCCTCTTAAAGTTGGACACATGCAATGAGAATTAAGTGATCTTTGGAACTACGAGCTCGCTTGTACTTCCCTGCTTTCACTACCATTCTCTAATCAGAGTGATGACACTGTGCGCAGATGCCTAAGACTCCTGTTTGGTGGTGGTTGTGGGTGATGGGAGCCAGCGCTGCTCCCTTTTCTTTCCCTTTGTGTGTGTGTGTGTCCTGATTGGTTTGGCTTGGATTATCACAGTGTTAATAGACAGTAGCAATGCTGTTCCTGCCCCACGTCATGCTGCCTCCCAGTGACAAAAAGCATCCTCCCTTGAGATGCCCCTGAGACTAGTGAGAGCAGATTCCAGTCCTCTCTCTGCTTCTGCCCACTTCCTCCAAGCACTTGAAGAGGAGCTAGGTGGTCTCCAAGGGTCCTTTCCCCAGCACTAACCCAGTGGAGGCAAACAAATCAGTCAGGGCTGCAAGAAGAAAAAAAAAAATTAAGTTACACAGCTCCAATAAACTACCACCCTGAATATTTCAGGAGGGCTTTGTTGCCCACTTGTTGACCTTTGAAGAAGGGTGGAGGACCCTGTTGCCCGGTGAGCCAGTGTCCCAGCTCCCTTACCCAGAGGTCAACCAGCAGGACACACTGACACACTGGACACGTGGCATTAAACCAAACTGGGGGGATGGATTTTATTAGGCTCTGAGCTGAAAGACTTGCATACGCCAAGACCCCGCTCAGCCTTCCTCCGTTTGCCCCGCTGTCTCGAATGAGTGCTGAAAAAGAGCAAAGGGAAGATAGGTGGCCCTGCAAAGCTTGACTCACTTTAATCCTGCCAGATCGGTAAGCACAGCCATGACACTGGTGAGTAATGAGAGCAGCCGGAACATTTTTGGAGCATTTCTAGAAAGGCCCAAGGGTAATTTAACAGCATCCTCCCGCCTCTTGAGTCCTGTGTTAGGGAGAGCACAGCTAAAGAGCATGTCCTTTCTTGTGCTACAATCCTCCTCTCTTTCCACTGGACACACTGATGGGTGAGGGTGGCTTCAAAGAAGACGCTGTCCCTCTTTTCCTTCCAGCACGTTTCGTGCCTAGAGTTTTTTCTCTCTATCTGGAAGCTACTTAGGTTTCATATAGAATTGTGTTCAGTCAATGAAATATGGAAGCATGGCAGCTAAAGGGTAAAGTACCCCTAGAGAGGTCTCTTAGACATTGTGAGGCGTAGTTTTCCATCGTGCAACAGGGAGGTGGACTGCCCTTTTGAAAGAAAACTCAGCAGAGAGCTGTTCTTGCAGAATGCACAGAGGTGCCTTTGGTGGCAAAGCACTTGCTATGGCTGGGAGCAACCTCCATCCCACTGGAGAGGCCGTTGCTGAGGGATGGCAGGTGGCAAAGGCACCACACCGATGGCTCTGTGTTTGTGACATTGAAGGGTCTAAGGGCTGCTTGGCCCCCGCAGCTGGTTGCCAGCGGCTCTGGCGGAATGTTTGCTCTGGAACCTGCCGTCTCCCTGGACAACGTTAGAGGTTCGAGACTGTTTCCTCCCGAAGCTGGAGCATCGCTACGTTGTCCTGCCTTCTTTAAAGGATAGCTACTCCTTTTTCTTCTTATATGAAGTCAGGAAGACCCTTCTAAGAGACAAACAGCTGGGCTAAAGCAAGGGTTGACCAAATGAAGCGCAGCGGCCTAGGTGCAGCAGGCGACAGCGTGCGTGCCTGCCTTGAAGAGCGGGAGCAGGAGGCAAGAGAAGGCTCCTCTGTTCCTCCGCTGCCAGCCCGCCAGCCAGCCAGCGGCACCTCGACGCAAGAGCTGCAGCCAGCACCCGCGCCTGCACCTCTCTGTGATGGGGATGAGGGGCAGCAGCCCAGCTGCAGCTCCAGCAGAAGGGCTGAGGACTGCCTGGAGGTGCCAGCTCCACCAGAGCCCTGGGATCTGACGCCCACAATTCTTTCAGAAGCGCCCGGCTCTCCCAAGCCCACACGGGACACATTCCCTCAAGATATGCATTCTGATCCGCCAGGCAACGCCTCCATAAAAATCGCCTTCTATTGCATTGAGGATCTCGAGGAAATATCTGAAGAGGAATTAGAAGACACCTGGGATCTGACACCCCCATCTTTGTCAGAAGCACAGCCCTCTCCCAGGCACAGAGATGGCACATTGGATCACGAGCCAGACCCCTTTCCCACAGACAACAAGCCACTGAACATCCCTTTCTACGGTAATGAGGATTTGGAAGACAGCTCCGCGGAAGAATTTGACCAGCCCTCGGAAAACGAGGATTTTGTCCGAATCTGCATTACTGATTTGTTGCTTTCAATCTCCACTAAGAAGAGACCAAGGCTCTTACCCCCCAACAGGAAAATGTATATCGAGGTACGTCGTGGCCAAGAAATGGTCCAAGAGGTGAAAAGAAGCACTTCATTCCCACCAGAGCACTGCCATCTTCCAGAGGCCACTGATGCAATGGAAGCTGCTGGCATTTATAAGGCAGAGACCTTTCACAAAACATTTTCTCCCTCTCCACAGACCCAGGGCAACAGCTACAGCACCCCCAATACCTCTGCTCGGCCAGACCAGGTGCTCTCGACCGTGGCCGACAAAGACACCGACCATCCTCAGCCTGAGCTCGGAGGAGCATCAGGCAGCAACCCGAGGCAGAATGAAAAAGGGAATCGCAAGAGGAGCCTCGCTTCCCCTTCCTCCCCTCCCACACCATCGCAGCAGGCTCAAGAGGAAAGGTGTCTTGAACACCTCCCACCAAAGAAGCGCTATCGCTCCTGCTGCCAGTAGGGAGGCAAGGGGTTCCCTCTGCTACCCCAAGCTGCCACTGTCCTGCCACGTGCCAGCCCCTGAACATCTGCACCCCAGCGTGCCCTTCCCCCAGCACTGCTGCCCCACACGCCTCCAGCAAAATCTCGTTTTCTTTTTTTTCCCCTCCCTTTCACGGTAGTCTTTTATGTTTTCTAAATAAAATGACAGGTGCTGTTCTTAAGTTACGATCTGGTGTTTGTTCCTTTTTGGCTAGCGGATACGTGAAAAATGCAAGTAAGGAAGATCTTGGGGATAGGAGGAGGAGGGTACAGGAACTTTCCACCACACCTAGAAGAATGGTATTGCAGTAGAATAATTTAGCCGTTCTTTACACTAGGCTTAAATGACTCTGAGGATTCAAGTGAATAAAATGAGAGCATGAATGAAAAGAGAATGCTGTGAAAAGCATTACACAAAATACTAGTTACTAGTGGAGGGGCTAGATTTCATGGAAGTTCATACAACACTAGTCCATCTCCAACTCTGCCAAGTACAAAAATGTGCTCTTTGTAGAAGAGATAGAATTGTAATATTAGAATAGATTTCTAACTGTCAGGATTAACTTGATTAGAATTAAAACAATTTTTAAAGTTAAGGTTACAGTTTTTAAATAACAGCTTTGTTAGAGGAAAAGAACACTGGGCAATGATGCTTGGGTATGGGTAGGATTTCTCAAGCTGATGTCAGAAGAGGATCCGTCGATGCCAGACCCAAAAAGGGCTGCTAGAGCTGCCATGAGTCAAGGCACCGGGAATTCCATTCAAACCGGAGCTCTAAAATGGTGAAAAGGACTAAATGGGAGGCCTCTCTATTCTGCAGCCTGGGAGCTTTATTGCAGGGAGCCAAGCTTGCGTAGTTCGGGTCCCCACATCCTCGTCCCCCTGACATCCCACCCACTTGTCCGCTGAGAGCAGGAAAGCTGCCTCCAGCACAGCACGGAGATGCCAGCAAAAGAGGCACCATCGTGCCCTCCCCACGCCTAGATCTCTCACTCCAGTAGGCAGCACAAGGACAGCGCGCTCTCCATCTGCTTTCCTTTGCTCTGCTCTGCTTTGGACAAGGCTTTGCAGCCAGGTCCAGATTCCTGCCAGCAGGAGGGGCACACAAAGCAGTTTTGGCCATGCAACATGGCTTCCACAGTTGGTGGCAGAGTTTTCTCCCCTTCCTACGCTTTGCAAAAGCAGCTCTGCCAAAACAGGTCACGATGGGATGGAAGCTCTTGAGGACTTGAAACTCAAGGCAAAACTGGAGCCCTCCGTGCCTCTGATTTCTTCTCTTCCCCAAAGGTGTGGGAGGCTACACTGACTGCCTGCAACTATTCCCTCTCCACCTTTATTTGGTTTCAAGCATGGCTCTCTCAGCACCTCTAACCTGAACTCTCTGCAGAGACTTAGCACTGCATTCCTTTGCCTTTTCAAGTGCTCCTAGAAAATGTGGCCACTTTGTTCCTATCTTCTGAAAGGAAGAGAAGGGAGGCACCAGCAAACATGGAACATTTCCACATTTCCCCTGCAGCCCCTGGAGGAAACTGCACCATGGAGCACATGGCTGGAGACTTGCATTCAGTCTCCAGCTCAGCCTTTCCTGTACCAGAGAGGTTTGCCTATGCCATGGCATCAAAGAGAAGACAAAATCACTTCCCACTGCGGGCTTGCTTGCTCTCATGCAGAACCCTCTTAAAGTTGGACACATGCAATGAGAATGAAGTGATCTTTGGAACTAGGAGCTCGCTTGTACTTCTCCACTTTCACTGATTCTCTCATGAGAGCGATGACACTGTGCGCAGATGCCTAAGACTCCTGTTTGGTGGTAGTTGGGGGTGACGGGAGCGAGCGCTGCTCCCTTTTCTCTCCCTTTGTGTGTGTGTGTGTCTTGTTTGGTTTGGCTTGGATTATCACAGTGTTAATAGACAGTATTTCCTCCCGAAGCTGGAGCATCGCTACATTGTCCTGCCTTCTTTAAAGGATAGCTACTGCTTTTTCTTCCTATCTCAACTCTGGAAGACCCTTCTAAGAGACAAGCGGCTGGGCTAAAGCAAGGGCTGACCCAATGGAGCGCAGGGGCCTAGGTGCAGCAGGCGACAGCGTGCGTGCCTGCCTTGAAGAGCGGGAGCAGGAGGCAAGAGAGGGCTCCTCTGTTCCTCCGCTGCCAGCCCGCCAGCCAGCCAGCGGCACCTCGACGCAAGAGCTGCAGCCAGCACCCGCGCCTGCACCTCTCTGTGATGGGGATGAGGGGCAGCAGCCCAGCTGCAGCTCCAGCAGAAGGGCTGAGGACTGCCTGGAGGTGCCAGCTCCACCAGAGCCCTGGGATCTGACGCCCACAATTCTTTCAGAAGTGCCGGGCTCTCCCAAGCCCAAACGTGACACACTGCCTCCCGACACTCATCCCAATCCAAGAGGCAATCCCCCCATGGGCATCACCTTCTATTCCCTTCAAGATCTGGAAGATATCTCTGAGGATGAATTAGAAGAGTCCTTGGATGTGACACCCCCATCTTTGTCAGAAGCGCCGGGCTCTCCCAAGCCCACACATGGCACATTGCCTCAGGAGAGGCATGCTGATCCGATAGGCAGTTCCCCCTTTAACATCGCCTTCTACTGCCTTGAGGATTTAGAAGAAATCTCTGAAGGTGAATTAGAAGAGCCCTGGGATTTGACACGCCCATCTCTTTCACAAACACCGGGCTCTCCCAAGCACACACGTGACACCTTTTCTCCTGACACTCATGCCGATCCGACAAGCAATGCGTCCGTGAGTATTGCCTTCGATTGCACCGATGATTCGGAGGATATATCTGAAGATGAATCAGAAGAGCTCTGGGATCTGACACCCCCATCCTTTCCAGAAGCATCGGGCTCTCCCAGGAACACACATCAAACATCACCTCATGAGACAGGTCCCAGTGAGACAGTGAGACAGGACCCCCAGTGAGACAGGCAGTGCCACTGTCAACATGGCCTTCTATTGCCTTGATGATTTGGAGGAAATCTCTGATGAAGAATTAGAAGAGCCCTTGGATCTTACACCCCCACCTTTATCAGGATGACAGGGCTCTCCCAAGCACACACATGGCACATCATCTCATGAGAGAGGTCCCGATGCGACAGGTAATGCCTCCATGAATATGGCCTTCTATTGCACGGAGGATTTAGAAGAAATCTCTGAAGATGAATTGGAAGCGACCTGGGATCTGACACCCCCATCTCATGCAGAAGCGCAGCCCTCTCCCATTCATACAGATGGCACACCGGCTCACGAGACAAACCCTTTTCCTATAGGGAACAAGCCACTGAACATCCATGTCTGTGGTAATGAGGATTTGGAAGACATCTCTGAGGAAGAATTCAAAGAGCCCTCGGAAAAGGAAGAGATTACCCAAATCTGCACTACAGACGTGATGGATACAATCTCCATTAGGAAGAGACTAAGGCCCTTAACCCCCAAGAGGAAAATGTATATAGAGGTGTGTTGTGATAAAGAAGTGCCCCAAGAGATGAAAGATAGCACTCCACTCCCATCAAAGCACTGTCGTCTTCTTGAGGCCACAGATGCAATGGAAGCTGTTGGCATTTATAAGGCAGAGGCCTTTCACAGCACATTTTCTCCCTCTCCACACACCCAGGGCAGTGGCTGCAGCAAACCCAGTACCTCTGCTTGGCCAGACCATGTGCTCTTGACCATGGGCAACAAAGACATCGACCACCCTCAGCCTGAGGTCGGAGGAGCATCAGGCAGCAACCCGAGGCAGAATGAAAAAGCGAATCGCAAGAGGAGCCTCGCTTCCCCTTCCTCCCCTCCCACACCATCGCAGCAGGCTCAAGAGGAAAGGTGTCTTGACCACCTCCCACCAAAGAAGCGCTATCGCTCCTGCTGCCAGTAGGGAGGCAAGGGGTTCCCTCTGCTACCCCAAGCTGCCACTGTCCTGCCACGTGCCAGCCCCTGAACATCTGCACCCCAGCCTGCCCTTCCCCCAGCACTGCTGCCCCACACACCTCCAGAAAAATCTTGATTTTTTTTTTCGCTTCCCTTTCTAGGTTGTGTCTTATGTTTTGTAAATAAAATGACTGGTGCTGTTCTTAAATTGCACTCTGGTGTGTGTTCCTTATCGGCTAGCGGATACGTGAAAACTGCAACGAAGCTACTCTTGGGGGAAGAAGGAGCAGGGTCCGGGGATGTTCCAAAACACCTAGCAGAATGGTATTCCAGTAGAATAATTTAACCATTCTTTACACTAGGCTCAAATGACTGTGAGGATTTGAGTGAATAATACAAGAGCATGAATGAGAAGAGAATGCTGTGAACAGCTTTACACAAAATACTAGTTACTAGTGGAGGGGCTAGATTTCATGGATGTTCATGCAACACTAGTCCATCTCCAATTCTGCCAAGTACAAAAATGTACTCTTTGCAATAGGGGTAGAATTGCAATGTTAGAATTGATTTCTAAATGTTAGGATTAACTTGATTAGAATTAAAACAATTTTTAAAGTTAAGGTGACAGTTTTTAAATAACAGCTTTGTTAGAGGAAAAGAACACTGGGCAATAATGCTTGGGTATGGGTAGGATTTCTCAAGCTGATGTCAGAAAAGGATCCGTCGATGCCAGACCCAAAAAGGGCTCCTAGAGCTGCCATGAGTCAAGGCACTGGGAATACCATCCAAACCATCGGGTTGCCACTTCCTCGTCCCCTGCCATCCCACCCACTTCCCCGCTGAGAGCAGGAAAGCTGCCTCCAGCACAGCACGGAGATGCCAGCAAAAGAGGCACCATCGTGCCCTCCCCACGCCTAGATCTCTCACTCCAGTAGGCAGCACAAGGACAGGGCGCTCTCTCTCTGATTTCCTTTGCTCTGCTCTGCTTTGGGCAAGGCTTTGCAGACAGGTCCAGATTCCTGCCAGCAGGAGGGACACACAAAAGGATTTTGGCCATGCAACATGGCTTCCACAGTCAGTGGCAGAGGTTTCTCCCCTTCCTACGCTTTGCAAAAGCAGCTCTGCCAAAACAGGTCACGATGGGCTGGAAGCTCTTGAGGGCTTGAAACTCAAGGCAAAACTGGAGCCCTCCGTGCCTCTGATTTCTTCTTTTCCCCAAAGATGTGGGAGGCTACACTGACTGCCTGCAACTATTCCCTCTCCACCTTTATTTGGTTTCAAGCATGGCTCTCTCAGCACCTCTAACCTGAACATTCTGCAGAGACTAAGCACTGCATTCCTTTGCCTTTTCAAATGCTCCTAGAATATGTGGACACTTTGTTCCTCTCTTCTGAAAGGCAGGGAAGGGAGGCACCAGCAAACATGGAACATTTCCACATTTCCCCTGCAGCCCCTGGAGGAAACTGCACCATGGAGCACGTGGCTGGAGACTTGCATTCAGTCTCCAGCTCAGCCTTTCCTGTACCAGAGAGCTTTGCCTATGCCATGGCATCAAAGAGAAGACAAAATCACTTCCCACTGCGGGCATGGGCAGCGTTGCAGCTTGCTCTCATGCAGAACCCTCTTAAAGTTGGACACATGCAATGAGAATGAAGTGATCTTTGGAACTAGGAGCTCGCTTGTACTTCCCTGCTTTCACTGCCATTCTCTCATCAGATCGATGACACTGTGCGCAGATGCCTAAGACTCCTGTTTGGTGGTGGTTGTGGGTGATGGGAGCCAGCGCTGCTCCCTTTTCTTTCCTTTTGTGTGTGTGTGTGTCCTGATTGGTTTGGCTTGGATTATCACAGTGTTAATAGACAGTAGCAATGCTGTTCCTGCCCCACGTCATGCTGCCTCCCAGTGACAAAAAGCATCCTCCCTTGAGATGCCCCTGAGACTAGTGAGAGCAGATTCCAGTCCTCTCTCTGCTTCTGCCCACTTCCTCCAAGCACTTGAAGAGGAGCTAGGTGGTCTCCAAGAGTCCTTTCCCCAGCACTAACCCAGTGGAGGCAAACAAATCAGTCAGGGCTGCAAGAAGAAAACCAAAATATTAAGTTACACAGGTCCAATAAACTACCACCCTGAATATTTCAGGAGGGCTTTGTTGCCCACTTGTTGACCTTTGAAGAAGGCTGGAGGACCCTGTTGCCCGGTGAGCCAGTGTCCCAGCTCCCTTACCCAGAGGACAACCAGCAGGGGAGACTGACACTCTGGACACGTGGCATTACACCAAACTGGGGGGATGGATTTTATTAGGCTCTGAGCTGAAAGACTTGCATATGCCAAGACCCCCCTCAGCCTTCCTCCTTTTGCTCCGCTGTCTCGAATGAGTGCTGAAAAAGAGCAAAGGGAAGATAGGTGGCCCTGCAAAGCTTGACTCACTTTAATCCTGCCAGATCGGTAAGCACAGCCATGACACTGGTGAGTAAGTGATGGAGTAATGAGAGCAGCGGAAACATTTTTGGCGCATTTCTAGAAAGGCCCAAGGGTAATTTAACAGCATCCTCCCGCCTCTTGAGTCCCGTGTTAGGGAGAGCACAGCTAAAGAGCATGTGCTTTGTTGTGCTACAATCCTCCTCTCTTTCCACTGGACACACTGAGGGGCGAGGGTGGCTTCAAAGAAGACGCTGTCCCTCTTTTCCTTCCAGCACGTTTCGTGCCTAGAGTTTTTTCTCTCTATCTGGAAGCTACTTAGGTTTCATATAGAATTGTGTTCAGTCAATGAAATATGGAAGCATGACAGCTAAAGGGTAAACAACCCCTAGACAAGTCCCTTAGACATTTTGAGGCGTAGCTTTCCGTCGTGCAACAGGGAGGTGGACTGCCCTTTTGAAAGAAAACCCAGCAGAGAGCTGTTGTTGCAGAACGGACAGAGGTGCCTTTGGTGGCAAAGCACTTGCTATGGCTGGGAGCAACCTCCATCCCACTGAGGGATGGCAGGTGGCAAAGGCACCACACCGATGGCTCTGTGTTAGTGACATTGAAGGGTCTAAGGGCTGCTTGGCCCCCGCAGCTGGTTGCCAGCGGCTCTGGCGGAATGTTTGCTCTGGAACCTGCAGTCTCCCTGGACAACGTTAGAGTTTCGAAACTGTTTCCTCCTGAAGCTGGAGCATCTCTACGTTGTCCTGCCTTCTTTAAAGGATAGCTACTGCTTTTTCTTCCTTTATTAAGTCAGGAAGACCCTTCCAAGAGACAAGCGGCTGGGGTAAAGCAAGGGTTGACCCAATGGAGCGCAGCGGCCTAGGTGCAGCAGGCGACAGCGTGCGTGCCTGCCTTGAAGAGCGGGAGCAGGAGGCAAGAGAGGGCTCCTCTGTTCCTCCGCTGTCAGCCCGCCAGCCAGCCAGCGGCACCTCGACGCAAGAGCTGCAGCCAGCACCCGCGCCTGCACCTCTCTGTGATGGGGATGAGGGGCAGCAGCCCAGCTGCAGCTCCACCAGAAGGGCTGAGGGCTGCCTGGAGGTGCCAGCTCCACCAGAGCCCTGGGATCTGACGCCCACAATTCTTTCAGAAGCGCCGGACTGTCCCAAGCCCACAGGTGACACATTGCCTCCCGACACTCATCCCTATCCAAGAGGCAATCCCCCCCTGAGCATCACCTTCTATTCCCTTGAAGATCTGGAAGAAATCTCTGAGGATGAATTAGAAGAGTCCTTGGATCTGACACTCCCATCTTTGTCATCAGCGCCAGGCTATCCCAAGCCCACACACGACACATTGCATCACGATATGCTTCCTGAACCGACAGGAAAAGCCTCCATCAACATTGCCTTCTATTTCATTGAAGATTTGGAGGAAACATCTGAAGATCAATTTGAAGAACCCTGGGATCTGACACCCCCATCTCTTGCAGAAGCACAGCCCTGTCCCAGGCATGCAGATGGCACATCGGATCACGAGACAGATTCTTTGCCCACAGGCAACAAGTCACCGAACATCCCTGTCTGTGGTAATGAGGATTTGCAAGTCATCTCCGAGGAAGACTCTGAAGAGCCGTTGGAAAAGGGGGAGTATGTCCAGATCTGTGTTACTGACTTGATGCTTGCAATGTCCACCAAGAAGAGACCAAGGCTCTTACCTCCCAACAGGAAAATGTATATAGAGGTACGTCGTGGCAAAGAAATGGCCCAAGATATTAGAAGTAGCACTCCACTCCCACCAGAGCACTGTTGTCTTCCAGAGACCACAGACGCAATGGAGGCTGCTGACATTTATAAGGCAGAGGCCTTTCACAAGACATTTTCTCCCTCTCCACACACCCAGGGCAGTGGCTGCAGCACCCCCAATACCTCTGCTCGGCCAGACCATGTGCTCTCGACCGTGGCCGACAAAGACACCGACCACCCTCAGCCTGAGCTCGGAGGAGCATCAGGCAGCAACCCGAGGCAGAATGAAAAAGCGAATCGCAAGAGGAGCCTCGCTTCCCCTTCCTCCCCTCCCACACCATCGCAGCAGGCTCAAGAGGAAAGGTGTCTTGAACACCTCCCACCAAAGAAGCGCTATCGCTCCTGCTGCCAGTAGGGAGGCAAGGGGTTCCCTCTGCTACCCCAAGCTGCCACTGTCCTGCCACGTGCCAGCCCCTGAACATCTGCACCCCAGCCTGCCCTTCCCCCAGCACTGCTGCCCCACACACCTCCAGCAAGATCTTGTTTTTTTTTTTTTTTTTTTCCCTTCCCTTTCTAGGTTGTCTCTTATGTTTTGTAAATTAAATGACTGGTGCTGTTCTTAAATTGCACTCTGGTGTGTGTTCCTTATCGGCTAGCGGATACGTGAAAACTGCAACTAAGCTACTCTTGGGGGAAGAAGGAGGAGGGTACAGGGACGTTCCACCACACCTAGAAGAATGGTATTCCAGTAGAATAATTAAGCCATTCTTTACACTAGGCTGAAATGACTGTGAGGATTTGAGTGAATAATACAAGAGCATGAATGAGAAGAGAATGCTGTGAACAGCCTTACACAAAATACTAGTTACTAGTGGAGGGGCTATATTTCATGGATGTTCATGCAACGCTAGTCCATCTCCAACTCTGCCAAGTACAAAAATGTACTCTTTGTAATAGGGGTAGAATTGCAATGTTAGAATTGATTTCTAAATGTTAGGATTAAATTAATTAGAATTAGATCCATTTTTAAAATTAAGATTAGAATTTTTAAATAACAGCTTTGTTAGAGGAAAAGAACACTGGGCAATGATGCTTGGGTATGGGTACGGTTTCTCAAGCTGATCGATATCAGAAGAGCATCCGTCGATTCCAGACCCAAAAAGGGCTTCTAGAGCTGCCATGAGTCAAGGCACCAGGAATACCATCCAAACCATCGGGTTGCCACTTCCTCGTCCCCCTGTCATCCCACCCACTTCTCCACTGAGAGCAGGAAAGCTGCCTCCAGCACAGCACGGAGATGCCAGCAAAAGAGGCACCATCGTGCCCTCCCCACGCCTAGATCTCTCACTCCAGTAGGCAGCACAAGGACAGCGCGCTCTTGATCTGCTTTCCTTTGCTCTGCTCTGCTTTGGACAAGGCTTTGCAGACAGGTCCAGATTCCTGCCAGCAGGAGGGGCACA
This sequence comes from Tinamus guttatus, assembly GCF_059628265.1. Taxonomy (NCBI): domain Eukaryota; kingdom Metazoa; phylum Chordata; class Aves; order Tinamiformes; family Tinamidae; genus Tinamus; species Tinamus guttatus. The sequence goes on along the minus strand of NW_028289119.1, from coordinate 328,968 downwards.
CAAAGGGATTTTGGCCATGCAGCAAAGCTGCCACAGTCGGTGGCAGAGGTTTCTCCCCTTCCCACGCTTTCCAAAGTGGCTCTGCCAAAACATGAAACGCTTGAAGGCTCGGAACCCAAGGCACAACTGGAGCCCTCCGTGTCTCTGATTTCTTGATTTCCCCAAAGATGAGGGAGGCTACACTGATTCCCTGCAACTGTTTCCTCTTCACTTTTATTTGGTATCAAATGCCGCTGTGTTGGTCCCTCTAACCTGAACTCCCTGCAGAGACTAAGCACTGCATTCCTTTGGCTTTACAAGTGCTCCTAGAAACTGTGGCCACTTTGTTCCTCTCTTCTGAAAGGAAGGGAAGGGAGGCAGCAGCAAAGACGGGACATTTCCAGATTTCCCCTGCAGCCCCTGGAGGAAACTGCACCATGGAGCACATGGCTGGAGACTTGCATTCAGTCTCCAGCTCAGCCTTTCATGTGCCAGAGAGCTTTGCCTATGCCATGGCATCGAAGAGAAGACAAAATCACTTCCCACTGCGGGCATGGACAGTGATGCAGCTTGCTCTCATGCAGAACCCTCTTAAAGTTGGACACATGCAATGAGAATGAAGTGATCTTTGGAACTACGAGCTCGCTTGTGCTTCCCCACTTTCACAGCCATTCTCTCATCAGAGCGATGACACTGTACGCAGATGCCTAAGACTCCTGTTTGGTGGTAGTTGTGGGTGATGGGAGCCAGTGCTGCTCCCTTTTCTTTCCCTTTCTGTGTGTGTGTGTCCTGTTTGGTTTGGCTTGGATTATCACAGTGTTAATAGACAGTAGCAATGCTGTTCCTGCCATACGTCATGCTGCCTCCCAGTGACAAAAAGCATCCTCCCTTGAGATGCCCCTGAGACTAGTGAGAGTAGATTCCAGTCCTCTCTCTGCTTCTGCCCACTTCCTCCAAGCACTTGAAGAGGAGCTAGATGGTCTCCAAGGGTCTTTTCCCCAGCACTAACCCAGTGGAGGCAAACAAATCAGTCAGGGCTGCAAGAAGAAAAAAAAAAATATTAAGTTACACAGGTCCAATAAACTACCACCCTGAGTATTTCAGGAGGGCTTTGCTGCCCACTTCTTGTCCATTCAAGAAGGCTGGAGGACCCTGTTGCCCGGTGAGCCAGTGTCCCAGCTCCCTTACCCAGAGGTCAACCAGCAGGATACATTGACACACTGGACACGTGGCATGACACCAAACTGGGGGGATGGATTTTATTAGGCTCTGAGCTGAAAGACTTGCATACGCCAAGACCCCGCTCAGCTTGGTCCTTTTGCTCCGCTGTCTCAAATGAGTGCCAGAAAAGAGCAAAGGGAAGATAGGTGGCCCTGCAAAGCTTGATTCATTTTAATCCTGCCACATCGGTAAGCACAGCCATGACACTGGTGAGTAAGTGATGGAGTAATGAGAGCAGCGGGAACATTTTTGGAGCATTTCTAGAAAGGCCTAAGAGTAATTTAAGATCATCCTCCGGCCTCTTGAGTCCCGTGTTAGGGAGAGCACAGTTAAAGAGCATGTGCTTTGTTATGCTACAATCCTCCTCTCTTTCCACTGGACACACTGAGGGGCGAGGGTGGCTTCAAAGAAGACGCTGTCCCTCTTTTCCTTCCAGCACGTTTCGTGCCTAGAGTTTTTTCTCTCCATCTGGAAGCTCTATAGGTTTCATATAGAATTGTGTTCAGTCAATGAAATACGGAAGCAGGACAGCTGAAGGGTAAACTACCCCTAGACAAGTCCCTTAGACATTGTGAGGTGTAGCTTTCCGTCCTGCAGCAGGGAGGTGGACTGCCCTTTTGAAAGAAAACCCAGCAGAGAGCTGTTGTTGCAGAATGGACAGAGGTGCCTTTGGTGGCAAAGCACTTGCTATGGCTGGGAGCAACCTCCATCCCACTGGAGAGGCCGTTGCTGAGGGATGGCACGTGGCAAAGGCACCACACCGATGGCTCTGTGTTTGTGACATTGAAGGGTCTAAGGGCTGCTTGGCCCTCGCAGCTGGTTGCCAGCGGCTCTGGCGGAATGTTTGCTCTGGAACATGCAGTCTCCCTGGACAACGCTAGAGGTTCGAGACTGTTTCCTCCTGAAGCTGGAGCATCGCTACGTTGTCCTGCCTTCTTTAAAGGATAGCTACTGCTTTTTCTTCCTATCACAAGTCTGGAAGACCCTTCCGAGGCACAAGCGGCTGGGCTAAAGCAAGTGCTGACCAAATGGAGCGCAGCGGCCTAGGTGCAGCAGGCGACAGCGTGCGTGCCTGCCTTGAAGAGCGGGAGCAGGAGGCAAGAGAGGGCTCCTCTGTTCCTCCGCTGCCAGCCCGCCAGCCAGCCAGCGGCACCTCGACGCAAGAGCTGCAGCCAGCACCCGCGCCTGCACCTCTCTGTGATGGGGATGAGGGGCAGCAGCCCAGCTGCAGCTCCACCAGAAGGGCTGAGGACTGCCTGGAGGTGCCAGCTCCACCAGAGCCCTGGGATCTGATGCCCACAATTCTTTTAGAAGCGCCGGGCTCTGCCAAGCCCACACGGGACACATTGCCTCAAGATTTGCATCCTGATCCGCCAGGCAACGCCTCCATAAAAATCGCCTTCTATTGCATTGAGGATCTGGAGGAAATATCTGAAGAGGAATTAGAAGACACCTGGGATCTGACACCCCCATCTTTGTCAGAAGCACGGCCCTCTCCCAGGCATACAGATGGCACATCGGATCACGAGCCAGACCCCTTTCCCACAGCCAACAAGCCACTGAACATCCCTTTCTACGGTAATGAGGATTTGGAAGAGAGCTCCACGGAAGAATTTGACCAGCCCTCGGAAAAGGAGGAGCTTGTCCGAATCTGCATTACTGATTTGTTGCTTTCAATCTCCACCAAGAAGAGACCTAGGCTCTTACCCCTCAACAGGAAAATGTATATCGAGGTACGTCGTGGCCAAGAAATGGTCCAAGAGGTGAAAAGAAGCACTTCATTCCCACCAGAGCACTGCCATCTTCCAGAGGCCACTGATGCAAAGGAAGCTGCTGGCATTTATAAGGCAGAGACCTTTCACAAAACATTTTCTCCCTCTCCACAGACCCAGGGCAACAGCTACAGCACCCCCAATACCTCTGCTCGGCCAGACCCTGTGCTCTCGACCAAGGCCGACAAAGACACCGACCATCCTCAGCCTGAGCTCGGAGGAGCATCAGGCAGCAACTCGAGGCAGAATGAAAAAGCGAATCGCAAGAGGAGCCTCGCTTCCCCTTCCTCCCCTCCCACACCATCGCAGCAGGCTCAAGAGGAAAGGTGTCTTGAACACCTCCCACCAAAGAAGCGCTATCGCTCCTGCTGCCAGTAGGGAGGCAAGGGGTTCCCTCTGCTACCCCAAGCTGCCACTGTCCTGCCACGTGCCAGCCCCTGAAAATCTGCACCCCAGCCTGCCCTTCCCCCAGCACTGCTGCCCCACACACCTCCAGCAAAATCTCGTTTTCTTTTTTTTCCCCTCCCTTTCTAGGTAGTCTTTTATGTTTTCTAAATAAAATGACAGGTGCTGTTCTTAAGTTACGATCTGGTGTTTGTTCCTTTTTGGCTAGCGGATACGTGAAAAATGCAAATAAGGAAGATCTTGGGGATAGGAGGAGGAGGGTACAGGAACTTTCCACCACACCTAGAAGAATGGTATTCCAGTAGAATAATTTAGCCGTTTTTTACACTAGGCTTAAATGACTCTGAGGATTCAAGTGAATAAAACGAGAGCATGAATGAAAAGAGAATGCTGTGAAAAGCATTACGAGAATAATAGTTACTAGTGGAAGGGCTAGATTTCATGGAAGTTCGTACAACACTAGTCCATCTCCAACCCTGCCAAGTACAAAAATGTACTCTTTGTAGAAGAGATAGAATTGTAATATTAGAATAGATTTCTAACTGTCAGGATTAACTTGATTAGAATTAAAATAATTTTTAAAGTTAAGGTTAGAGTTTTTAAATAACAGCTTTGTTAGAGGAAAAGAACACTGGGCAATGATGCTTGGGTATGGGTAGGATTTCTCAAGCTGATGTCAGAAGAGGATCCGTCGATGCCAGACCCAAAAAGGGCTCCTACAGCTGCCATCATTCAAGGCACCGGGAATTCCATTCAAACCGGTGGTGTAAAATGGTGAAAGGGACTAAATGGGAGGCCTCTCTATTCTGCAGCCTCGGAGCTTTATTGCAGGGAGCCAAGCTTGCGTAGGTCGGGTCCCCACTTCCTCATCCCCCTGCCATCCCACCCACTTCCCCGCTGAGAGCAGGAAAGCTGCCTCCAGCACAGCACGGAGATGCCAGCAAAAGAGGCACCATCGTGCCCTCCCCACGCCTAGATCTCTCACTCCAATAGGCAGCACAAGGACAGCGCGCTCTCCATCTGCTTTCCTTTGCTCTGCTTTGCTTTGGACAAGGCTTTGCAGCCAGGTCCAGATTCCTGCCAGCAGGAGGGGCACACAAAGGGATTTTGGCCATGCAACAAAGCTGCCACAGTCGGTGGCAGAGGTTTCTCCCCTTCCTACGCTTTGCCAAGGCGTCTTTGCCAAAACACATCATGATGGACGGGAGGGTCTTGAAGGCTCGGAACCCAAGGCACAACTGGAGCCCTCCGTGTCTCTGATTTCTTGATTTCCCCAAAGATGAGAGAGGCTATGCTGATTTCCTGCAATTATTCCCTCTCCACCTTTATTTGGTCTGAAGCGGGACTGTCTCAGCCCTTCTAACCTGAGCCCTCTGCAGAGACTAAGCACTGCGTTCCTTTGGCTTTTTAAGTGCTCCTAGAAACTGTGGCCACTTTGTTCCTACCTTCTGAAAGGAAGGGAAGGGAGGCAGCAGCAAAGACGGGACATTTCCACATTTCCCCTGCAGCCCCTGGAGGAAACTGAAACATGGAGCACGTGGCTGGAGACTTGCATTCAGTCTCCAGCTCAGCCTTTCCTGTACCAGAGAGCTTTGCCTATGCCATGGCATCAAAGAGAAGACAAAATCACTTCCCACTGCGGGCATGGGCAGCGATGCATCTTGCTCTCATGCAGAACCCTCTTAAAGTTGGACACATGCAATGAGAATGAAGTGATCTTTGGAACTACAAGCTCCCTTGTACTTCCCCGCTTTCACTGCCATTCTCTCATCAGAGCGATGACACTGTGCGCAGATGCCTAAGACTCCTGTTTGGTGGTAATTGGGGGTGATGGGAGCCAGTGCTGCTCCCTTTTCTTTCCTTTTGTGTGTGTGTCTTGTTTGTTTTGGCTTAGATTATCACAGTGTTAATAGACAGTAGCAATGCTGTTCCTGCCCCACGTCATGCTGCCTCCCAGTTACAAAAAGCATCCTACCTTGAGATGCCCCTGAGACTAGTGAGAGCAGATTCCAGTCCTCTCTCTGCTTCTGCCCACTTCCTCCAAGCACTTGAAGAGGAGCTAGATGGTCTCCAAGTGTCCTTTCCCCAGCAATAACCCAGTGGATGCAAACAAATCAGTCAGGGCTGCAAGAAGAAAAAAAAATATTAAGTTACACAGCTCCAATAAACTACCTCCCCGAATATTTCAGGAGGGCTTTGTTGCCCACTTGTTGCCATTCAAAAGGCTGGAGGACCCTGTTGCCCGGTGAGCCAGTGTCCCAGCTCCCTTACCCAGAGGTCAACCAGCAGGACACATTGACACACTGGACACGTGGCATTCCACCAAACTGGGGGGAAGGATTTTATTAGGCTCTGAGCTGAAAGACTTGCATACGCCAAGACCCCCCTCAGCCTTCCTCCTTTTGCTCCGCTGTCCCGAATGAGTGCCAGAAAAGAGCAAAGGGAAGATAGGTGGCCCTGCAAAGCTTGACTCACTTTAATCCTGCCAGATTGGTAAGCACAGCCATGACACTGGTGAGGAAGTGATGGAGTAATGAGTAATGGGAGCAGCGGGAGCATTTTTGTGGAGCATTTCTAGAAAGGCCCAAGGGTAATTTAACAGCATCCTCCCGCCTCTTGAGTCCCGTTTTAGGGAGAGCACAGCTAAAGAGCATGTGCTTTGTTGTGCTACAATCCTCCTCTCTTTCCACTGGACACACTGAGGGACGAGGGTGGCTTCAAAGAAGACGCTGTCCCTCTTTTCCTTCCAGCACATTTCGTGCCTAGAGTTTTTTCTCTCCATCTGGAAGCTACTTAGGTTTCATATAGAATTGTGTTCAGTCAATGAAAGATGGAAGCATGACAGCTAAAGGGTAAACTACCCCTAGACAAGTCCCTTAGACATTTTGAGGTGTAGCTTTCCGTCCTGCAGCAGGGAGGTGGACTGCCCTTTTGAAAGAAAACCCAGCAGAGAGCTGTTGTTGCAGAACGGACAGAGGTGCCTTTGGTGGCAAAGCACTTGCTATGGCTGGGAGCAACCTCCATCCTACTGGAGAGGCCGTTGTTGAGGGATGGCACGTGGCAAAGGCACCACACCGATGGCTCTGTGTTTGTGACATTGAAGGGTCTAAGGGCTGCTTGGCCCCCGCAGCTGGTTGCCAGCGGCTCTGGCGGAATGTTTGCTCTGGAACCTGCAGTCTCCCTGGGCAACGTTAGAGGTTCGAGACTGTTTCCTCCTGCAGCTGGAGCATCTCTACGTTGTCCTGCCTTCTTTAAAGGATAGCTACTCCTTTTTCTTCTTGTATTAAGTCAGGAAGACCCTTCCAAGAGACAAGCGGCTGGGCTAAAGCAAGGGCTGACCCAATGGAGCGCAGCGGCCTAGGTGCAGCAGGCGACAGCGTGCGTGCCTGCCTTGAAGAGCGGGAGCAGGAGGCAAGAGAGGGCTCCTCTGTTCCTCCGCTGCCAGCCCGCCAGCCAGCCAGCGGCACCTCGACGCAAGAGCTGCAGCCAGCACCCGCGCCTGCACCTCTCTGTGATGGGGATGAGGGGCAGCAGCCCAGCTGCAGCTCCACCAGAAGGGCTGAGGACTGCCTGGAGGTGCCAGCTCCACCAGAGCCCTGGGATCGGATGCCCACAATTCTTTCAGAAGCGCCGGACTGTCCCAAGCCCACAGGTGACACACTGCCTCCCGACACTCATCCCTATCCAAGAGGCAATCCCCCCATGAGCATCACCTTCTATTCCCTTGAAGATCTGGAAGAAATCTCTGAGGATGAATTAGAAGAGTCCTTGGATCTGACACCCCCATCTTTGTCATCAGCGCCAGGCTATCCCAAGCCCACACACGACACATTGCATCACGATATGCTTCCTGAACCGATAGGAAAAGCCTCCATCAACATTGCCTTCTATTTCATTGAAGATTTGGAGGAAACATCTGAAGATCAATTTGAAGAACCCTGGGATCTGACACCCCCTGCTCTTGCGGAAGCACAGCCCTGTCCCAGGCATGCAGATGGCACATCGGATCACGAGACAGATTCTTTGCCCACAGGCAACAAGTCACCGAACATCCCTGTCTGTGGTAATGAGGATTTGCAAGTCATCTCCGAGGAAGACTCTGAAGAGCCGTTGGAAAAGGGGGAGTATGTCCAGATCTGTGTTACTGACTTGATGCTTGCAATTTCCACAAAGAAGAGACCAAGGCTCTTACCTCCCAACAGGAAAATGTATATAGAGGTACGTTGTGGCAAAGAAATGGCCCAAGATATTAGAAGTAGCACTCCACTCCCACCAGAGCACTGTTGTCTTCCAGAGACCACAGACGTAATGGAGGCTGCTGACATTTATAAGGCAGAGGCCTTTCACAAGACATTTTCTCCCTCTCCGCACACCCAGGGCAGTGCCTGCAGCACCCCCAATACCTCTGCTCGGCCAGACCCTGTGCTCTCGACCGTGGCCGACAAAGACACCGACCACCCTCAGCCTGAGCTCGGAGGAGCATCCGGCAGCAACCCGAGGCAGAATGAAAAAGGGAATCGCAAGAGGAGCCTCGCTTCCCCTTCCTCCCCTCCCACACCATCGCAGCAGGCTCAAGAGGAAAGGTGTCTTGAACACCTCCCACCAAAGAAGCGCTATCGCTCCTGCTGCCAGTAGGGAGGCAAGGGGTTCCCTCTGCTACCCCCAGCTGCCACTGTCCTGCCACGTGCCAGCCCCTGAACATCTGCACCCCAGCCTGCCCTTCCCCCAGCACTGCTGCCCCACACACCTCCAGCAAAATCTCGTTTTCTTTTTTTCCCCACGCTTTCTAGGTAGTCTCTTATGTTTTCCAAATAAAATGACTAGTGCTGTTCTTAAGTTATGCTCCGGTGTTTGTTCATTTTTGCCTAGCGGATTTGTGAAAACTGCAGGTAAACAACTCTTGGGGGAAGGAGGAGGAGGGCACAGGAACGTTTCACCACACCTAGAAGAATGGTATTCCAATAGATTAATTCATTCATTCTTTACACTAAGCTCACATGACTCTGAGGATTCGGGTAAACAATGCGAGAGCATGAATGAGAAGAGACTGCTGTGAAAAGCATTACACAAAATACTAGTTACTAGTTACCAGAAGAGGGGCTAGATTTCATGGATGTTCATGCAACACCAGTCCATCTCCAACTCTGCCAAGTACAAAAATGTACTCTTTGTAATAAAGGTTGTTTCTAAATTTCTAAACGTTAGGATTAAATTAATTAGAATTAGATTTATTTTTAAAATTAAGATTAGAGTTTTTAAATAACAGCTTTGTTAGAGGAAAAGAACACTGTGCAATGATGCTTGGGTATGGGTAGGACTTCTCAAGGTGATATCAGAACAGGATCCATCGATTCCAGACCCAAAAAGGGCTCATAGAACTGCCATGAGTCAAGACACCGGGAATACCATCCAAACTGGAGCTCTAAAATGGTGAAAGGGACTAAATGGGAGGCCTCTCTATTCTGCAGCCTGGGAACTTTATTGCAGGAGGCCAAGCTTGCGTAGGTCGGGTCGCCACTTCCTCGTCCCCCTGCCATCCCACCTGCGGGAGGCCAGACATGACTCCTGAGGGCTTCAATATGAGTCTAGCAGAAATCACCTTATTCACGTTACAGCAGTCTATTTATCTACTACATTTCTGTTAAGTCATATAGCCACGCGTGTGCTTACATTGCGATTGGTTGCATACTACTGTCCGCACACCTTCTACCGTACTAGGTTGGCTGTAGATATCGGGGCACATGTTTACATGACTGGCCCACACACAGTCCTCTATCCTGCACTGATAACCTTGTTTACAGGTTCTTCCTCTCCTACTTCCATGTTCTTGCAGCTGGTGGCTTTCCCACTACCTTTTTGCCTTGGTTTTAGTCCAGCTCATCGTATTCGTGTTCTACCAGGAAGCCTCTGTTACTTATATATACTCCCACAATTCCCCCTTTTTGTTCTTGAACCAGGCAAATCTTCTTTACAGCATTCTCAATCATACTGGATACAGGTTTTAATAAACAAGGCAGAACTAGCAGAATGCAACATAGAATCAACACCACCATTCCAGCACTTCTAAATAACGAGTGAAACCATCCCGAAATTTCCCATCCATGTAATGAATTGTCCAACCATGACAGACCCTCATCCTCTGTGACTTTATGCAAAATCTTTGCATGATCCCAAATGTCTTGGACATCCGTGAGTATTCTTCCGGACTGATCAATATTAGATATGTATTCGTGGTCCCTCTTCCAGTGTTGGTCTCCTACTCCCACAGAATAGCTACTTGCAGAATATATACACCTGCTATGGTTCAATTTAAGCTTTATGGTCGTCCAATGGCCTGTTCTGTTGTGAAAGATGCCTAGATTCAGGTCTGATAAGTTATAATATACATAAGGCACCGTGTTACTAACCAATTGAAGTATAAAGGGCATTCCTTCCATTGCGACATTCCCTGTGTACACTGATATGACATATTGAGTAGGCTATATGGATTCAGGTCTGTCCAGTTGCTTAGAGGAATACCTAACACCAGTGCATCGAATTGATCTGCTGTCCCACAAAGCCAACAACTCTTCATTTGGTATAATTAACAATCTGCCTAAGAAGCATAACATATCCATTAGCGTTAAAAGCAGCATCAGCTCCTATAATAGCATTAAAAGCAACATTACCTCTTAGAAGCCACAATATACAGCTAATAATAACAGTAACACTTCTTCCTCCCATGTTGTTCTTCTGCAGGCTCACACTTTCCACAGCTAGGGTACCGGTTGCTTGCCTGCTACGTCTGATGTAGGCGAGTTTGCTTCCAGCCAAGGTCTCACCCACTTTGCTGGCACCCATCTGGTTCCAGTGTCTGTAATGACACAAGCATACCCTTTTCCCTAGGTTATCAAGTCCAAAGGTCCCGTCCATTTTCTCATGTTCCAGTCTCTCAGCATCACCTTACACGGGCCCGATTTTACTTCTGTCAGGACTCCCTTTAGCCCAGCCCGTGTTTGACCATTGGAGAGACTAGGCTATCCTGGGGTTATCTCAAAAAATTTAAAACATATATTGCTTTTGCCAATCTCTCTGCAGGCATAATTCCCAATTCTCCCCCTTTTTGTATTTGAAGCTGACATTTCAGCGTTTGGTTCATACGTTCCACTACGGCCTGCCCGGTAGGGGAGTGTGGAATGCCCATAACATGCTCAATGCCCCAAAGATGAAAAAACTCTTGTGTCCCTTGTGCAACATAGCCAGACCCATTATCAGTTTTTACCCTCTGTGGGACTCCCAGTGCTGCCATAGCCACCCGCATGTGGCGTTGAACATATTTGCTGGGTTCACCCATCTGTGCCATGGCCCAGACAGCCATAGAAAAACAGTCAACCGACACACGGACATATTTTAGTCTGCCGAACTCTGGTATATGGGTAACGTCCATTTGCCACAGTTCCAACGGACCGGTACCTCTGGGATTCACCCCAGTCGGGCTTCTAAATGACTTGTCACCGTACGCTTGGGTTGAATAGGCAAAAAAATCCACTCGAGTATATGAAGGGGATCTCTATCCTCAAACCATTGCAATAGTAACAGCAGTGGGTAGTGGTTGTGGTTTAGCAAGAGCAAACCCACCGGTTCATCAGGGTCCCAGTGGCTGGCATATGCGGTTGATACCCTTTCGGATACCCTTTGTAGTGCTAGTTTTGCTTTGGGGGAAAGCTCACGTGGGGCATCAACTCCGCCTCCGTCCCGAAGGAGTTGTATGAGGGGTTCTATATCCGCGTTGGAAATACCACAGACCGAGCGTACCCAATTAATGTCGCCCAGGAGCTTCTGCACATTGTTTAGGGTAGTGACTTCTGTTCGCAGAAAGAGCTTTTGTGGCCTAACAACTGTTCTGGTAATCTCCCAGCCCAGGTAGCGCCAGGCTGGCTGCCGTTGTACTTTCTCTGGTGCTATCTGTAGACCTCCCGCTCCTAGGATCTTTTCCATCTCTGTCAGCAGACTTCCTGCCTCCAGATGCTTTCCGGCTACTAAGATATCATCTATATAATGGTAGATCATTAGTTCAGGATGTATCTGATGGATGGGAGTTAATGTCCACGAGACATAGAGCTGGCACAGGGTGGGCGAATCTTTCATACCCTGGGGAAGCACTACCCAATGATATTGCTGCATAGGGGCTTGTTTGTTAACAGAGGGTACACAGAATGTGAATTTTTCATGATCCTCAGGATGCAATGGTATGGTAAAGAAACAATCTTTTAAATCGATTATTAAGATGTCCCAGTCTTTTGGGATCATCACAGGTGATGGTAAGCCTGGTTGCAATGCTCCCAGATCTTTCATAACTGCATTTACTTTCTGCAAATCATGCAGCAATCGCCACTTCCCAGATTTTTTTGGGATAGTAAAGACAGGCGTATTCCAGGGGCTAGTTGAAGGCTGTACATGACCCTTTTCTAATTGTTCTTGCACTAATGCTTGTAAGTGAGCGACCTTTTCTGTAGACAGCGGCCACTGGTCGACCCAGACAGGTGTACTAGACGTCCAGGATAATCTTATCACCGGTCACTCTGTCCCAGTGTCTGCTGCTAGAAAACCTGTTGATCAGTAACCAATCGTGCAGCTAGCTGGCTTAGCGCGTCTCGTCCTAGCAGCGATACTGGTGCATTGGTGACGTATGGTTTAATACTGCAACATCCGCCATCTGCCATACAGCATTGCACTAGCTCCTTACTGACACGCGTTGTTTGCACTCCACCTACCCCCAGAACAGGAATCGATGGAGTTTCTAATGGCCAGGTGTGAGGCCAGGCAGCCACACGGACAATCGTTACGTCCGCCCCAGTGTCCACTAACATTGAAATTGATGTCTGATGCCCACATGGGTGTTTTAATGTTACCCGTTCCATTGGTTGTCGTTTTGAGATGTCCATTGCCAGGTGTATTTCAGGGGTCCCGGTTGAGCCAAAACCCTGTTTCCCTCTGATTTTTGATTTAGATTTGGGAACGCATGCCAAAAGCGGCCCTAGCTGTGCGATCTTCTCCCCAGCTGGAACATGAATCGGCGGACTGGGGGTCCAGACCATCACATGAATGGTACCCGTAAAGTCCCCATCCATCACGCCAGGCAATACAAAAAGGCCTTTGCGCGTAACCGATGAGCGACCTAACAGTAGTGCACTTAATCCTTTTCCCAGCAAGCAGTGGATGGGAGGCATTGTACACTGGAGTCGGTGAGCATTGCGTCTACTGCGAGGGCAATGTCCACTCCGGCACTTCCTGTTGTGGTGGCGGTGATGCCATCCAAGCTCCCCGGGATCTTACTTTCATCGGCGCGCGAGATCCCAGCGCGCTCGCCTTCCCGTTTCCCAACCTGGTTCCGTTTGCGTGTGCCTGGGAGCGGCACTCCTTCTCCCGGTGACCAAACCTCCCACATCTATTGCAACCTCCATTAAACGCAGATCCGCCGCCCCTTTTATCGAACTGCCACTGGGCTTTGAGATGACCGGGGCGTCCGCACTTAACGCAGCGCGGGTTGTTTTTGTTAACTGAAGGTCGTACGGCTGCTGTAAATGCACGTGCCATGTAATCCGCCTTTTGCTCATCCCAGCCAATACGCCCACAAGCCTCCATCACTTGCGCGATCGAGGCATCCCGTGGTAGTGCTCTAAGCGCTCGCTTACACTCCGCAGTAGCGTTCTCAACCGCTGAAGACATCAGGATGGCTTCTCTCCCTTCTGGAGTCAGAGAGGCGCGTTCTAGGGCCTCTCGCAAGCGGTCTAAGAAAGACATATACGACTCCCCACTTACTTGTTTTACCTTTGTGCAAGGTGGGGTCGGTTTCCCGTCCTCAGGTATAGATCGCAAAGCTTCCCTGGCTAAGTCCGCCGACATGCGTAGCACCTCGGGCGGAAGTTGTGCTTGATCTGCAGGGTTAGCAACATTTCCAGATCCCGTTAAGGCAGCAGGCCCTCCTAGGCGCAGCGGATCCCCGTCACGCTGTTCCATGCTATTGAGGCCTGCAATGTCACAGCCTTCTGTCCAGCGGGAGCACCACAGGACTTCTTGCATAGGGGTCAAAATTACCTGCATGAGCTGGCGCAGGTCTAAAGGTGCCAGCAAGTGATGTGATAGAATTGAATTAACAATAGTCTGGGTGAAGGGACCATGTAAGCTGCATTGCTGCACAGATTTACGTGCCTCTTTCACTAAATCAAATGATAAACGTGTCCACTGATTTGGATGACCCTGAGGACCCACTATTACAGGAAACGCTGACAACGCTCCTTGCCTCACTAATGACAGTCTCATCTCCCTCCAGTGACTTTGGGGATCGCAATCCGCTTTTCCCTGCACCGCTGTCTCCTTGGTCTCATTCGTTTTCCCTTCCCCGGCCCCTTCTGTAACTTTTCAACAACGCGATCCAGCCAGTCCTGCACCCGGCCGGGCCGCTCTTCAGGCTCTCCGGGAGGGGCCGGAGGCGGGGGCGCAGACGGCGCAGGCGCGGGGGCGGGCGCAGGCGGGGACGCGGGTGTGGGCGGGGTTAGGGGCGGGGACATGGGCGGGGACATGGGCGGGGTTAGCGGGCGGGGACATGGGCGGGGCTAGGGGCGGGGACATGGGCGGGGTTAGGGGCGGGGACATGGGCGGGGACATAGGCAGAGGCAGAGACATGGGCGGGGTTAGGGGCGGGGACATGGGCGGGGACATGGACGGAGGCAGAGACATGGGCGGGGCTAGGGGCGGGGACATGGCCGGGGCTAGGGGCGGGGACATAGGCGGGGTTAGGGGCGGGACATGGGCGGGGTTAGGGGCGGGGACATGGGCGCGGGCGCGGGAAGCGGGGCAGGCGCGGGCAGGGACGCGGCCGCGGGCGGGGGGTTTTGCCGATGGATCTCCCAACACCAGCGGTTTTCGGTGGCGGTCCCTGTCCTGAAGTGCCCTCAAAGGCTGCCGTGACTCCGGCGGCCACTTTCCTTTCTGCTTCCATATCGGATAAGGTAGCTATGACCAGCTGCCATGTAGTAGCAAGGTTCCTGGCCTGATTATCCCTGTCAGCGATATGATCCCAGAGCTGCCGCCCTACCTTCTCCCACGTCTCCACATCGAATGCTAGGTGGGGCTCGGCTTGGAACGCATTTTCTCTGCACCAGATCAAAAGCTTGCGGAGGGTCTGTTCATTATACTTAATTCCTCTCTTAGAGAGAATATGCAGGAGGAGCTTAACAATTGCACTTTCTTCATTAGTTATCGACTGCCCCATCTCCTGCCCCGGCTGCTCACCTCCACCAGGTGACCACTGCAACGAATCTTCAAATCTTCACGGATTGCCACCCAATCCGTCCCGGACCTCGGTCCCACCGAGCCGTTCCCCAGCCGGGTGCTCCCGTCGGGGTGTCCCTCTTCAAATGCACTGAAATCGCATCACGTCAGGGTCAGCATCTGCAGGAGGCCAGACATGACTCCTGCAGCCTTCAATATGAGTCTAGCAGAAATCACTTTATTCACGTTACAGCAGTCTATTTATCTACTACATTTCTGTTAAGTCATCTAGCCACGCGTTCGCTTACATTGCAATTGGTTGCATACTACTGCCAACAAATCTTCTACCGTACTAGGCTGCTGTAGATATCGGGGCACACGTTTACATGATTGGACCGCACACAGTCCTCTATCCTGCACTGATAACCTTGTTTACAGGTTATTCCTCTGCTACTCCTGTGTTCTTCCAGTTGGTGACTTCCTCACGACCCTTTCGTCTTGGTCTTACTGCGGCTCATCGTATTCGTCTTCTATCAGGAAGCCTCTGTTACTTAGATATGCTCCCACAGCCACCCACTTCTCCGCTGAGAGCAGGAAAGCTGCCTCCAGCACAGCACGGAGATGCCAGCAAAAGAGGCACCATCGTGCCCTCCCCATGCCTAGATCTCTCACTCCAGTAGGCAGCACAAGGACAGCGCGCTCTCGATCTGCTTTCCTTTGCTCTGCTCTGCTTTGGACAAGGCTTTGCAGCCAGGTCCAGATTCCTGCCAGCAGGAGGGGCACACAAAGGGATTTTGGCCATGCAACATGGCTTCCACAGTCGGTGGCAGAGGTTTCTCCCCTTCCCAAGCTTTGCTGAAGTGGCTCTGCCAAAACAGGACACGCTTGAAGGCTAGGAACCCAAGGCACAACTGGAGCCCTCTGTGTCTCTGATTTCTTGATTTCCCCAAAGATGTGGGAGGCTACACTGACTGCCTGCAACTATTCCCTCTCCACCTTTATTTGGTTTCAAGCATGGCTCTCTCAGCACCTCTAACCTGAACTCTCTGCAGAGACTAAGCACTGCATTCCTTTGGCTTTTCAATTGCTCCTAGAAACTGTGGCCACTTTGTTCCTATCTTCTGAAAGGAAGGGAAGGGAGGCACCAGCAAAGAAAGACGGGACATTTCCAGATTTCCCCTGCAGCCCCTGGAGGAAACTGCACCATGGAGCACGTGGCTGGAGACTTGCATTCAGTCTCCAGCTCAGCCTTTCATGTACCAGAGAGCTTTGCCTATGCCATGGCATCGAAGAGAAGACAAAATCACTTCCCAGTGCGGGTATGAGCAGAGATACAGCTTGCTCTCATGCAGAAGCCTCTTAAAATTGGACACATGCAATGAGAATGAAGTGATCTTTGGAACTACTAGCTCGCTTGTACTTCCCCACTGTCACTGCCATTCTCTAATCAGAGCGATGACACTGTACGCAGATGCGTAAGACTCCTGTTTGGTGGTGGTTGGGGGTGATGGGAGCCAGCGCTGCTCCCTTTTCTTTCCTTTTGTGTGTGTGTGTGTCTTGTTTGGTTTGGCTTGGATTATCACAGTGTTAATAGACAGTAGCAATGCTGTTCCTGCCGCACGTCATGCTGCCTCCCAGTGACAAAAAGCATCCTCCCTTGAGATGCCCCTGAGACTAGTGAGAGCAGATTCCAGTCCTCTCTCTGCTTCTGCCCACTTCCTCCAAGCACTTGAAGAGGAGCTAGATGGTCTCCAAGGGTCCTTTCCCCAGCACTAACCCAGTGGAGGCAAACAAATCAGTCAGGGCTGCAAGAAGAGAGAAAAAAAATAAGTTACACAGGTCCAGTAAACTTCCTCTCTGAATATTGCAGAAGCGCATGTTTGCCCACTTGTTGGCCATTCAAGAAGGCTGGAGGACCCTGTTGCCCGGTGAGCCAGTGTCCCAGCTCCCTTACCCAGGGCTCAACCAGCAGAACACATTGACACACAGGGCACATGGCATTCCACCAAACTGGGGGGATGGATTTTATTAGGTTTCTGAGCTAAAAGACTTGCATACGCCAAGACCCCCGTTCAGCCTTCCTCCGTTTGCCCCGCTGTCTCGAATCAGTGTCGAAAAAGAGAAAAGGGAAGATAGGTGGCCCTGCAAAGCTTGACTCACTTTAATCCTGCCAGATTGGTAAGCACAGCTATAACACTGGTGAGTAAGTGATGGAGTAATGAGAGCAGCGGGAACATTTCAGGAGCATTTCTAGAAAGGCCCAAGGGTAATTTAACAGCATCCTCCTGCCTCTTGAATCCCATGTTAGGGAGAGCACAGCTAAAGAATATGTGCTTTGTTGTGCTACAAATCTCTTCTCTTTCCACTGGACACACTGAGGGGCGAGGGTGGCTCCAGAGAAGACACTGTCCCTCTTTTCCTTCCAGCGCGTTTTGTTCCTAGCGCTTTTTCACCCTAGCTGGAAGCTAGTTAGGTTTGGTATAGAGTTGTGTTCAGTCAATGAAATACGGAAGCAGGACAGCTAAAGCGTAAACTACCCCTAGACAAGTCCCTTAGACATTGTGAGGTGTAGCTTTCCATCGTGCAGCAGGGAGGTGGTCTGCCCTTGTGAAAGAAAACCCAGCAGAGAGCTGTTGTTGCAGAATGGACAGAGGTGCCTTTGGTGGCAAAGCACCTGCTATGGCTGGGAGCAACCTCCATGCCACTGGAGAGGCCGTTGCTGAGGGATGGCAGGTGGCAAAGGCACCACACCGATGGCTCTGTGTTTGTGACATTGAAGGGTCCAAGGGCTGCTTGGCCCCCGCAGCTGGTTGCCAGCGGCTCTGGCGGAATGTTTGCTCTGGAACCTGCAGTCTCCCTGGACAACGTTAGAGGTTCGAGACTGTTTCCTCCCGAAGCTGGAGCATCGCTACGTTGTCCTGCCTTCTTTAAAGGATAGCTACTGCTTTTTCTTCCTATCTCAAGTCTGGAAGACCCTTCCGAGGGACAAACGGCTGGGCTAAAGCAAGGGCTGACCCAATGGAGCGCAGCGGCCTAGGTGCAGCAGGCGACAGCGTGCGTGCCTGCCTTGAAGAGCGGGAGCAGGAGGCAAGAGAGGGCTCCTCTGTTCCTCCGCTGCCAGCCCGCCAGCCAGCCAGCGGCACCTCGACACAAGAGCTGCAGCCAGCACCCGCGCCTGCACCTCTCTGTGATGGGGATGAGGGGCAGCAGCCCAGCTGCAGCTCCACCAGAAGGGCTGAGGACTGCCTGGAGGTGCCAGCTCCACCAGAGCCCTGGGATCTGACGCTCACAATTCTTTCAGAAGCGCCGGGATCTCCCAAGCCCACACGTGACGCATTGCCTCAAGATATGCATTCTGATCCGAGAGGCAATCCCCCCATGAGCATCACCTTCTATTCCCTTGAATATCTGGAAGATATCTCTGAGGATGAATTAGAAGAGTCCTTGGATCTGACACCCCCATCTTTGTCAGAAGCGCCAGGCTCTCCAAAGCCCACACATGACACACTGCCTCACGATATGCTTCCTGACCTGACAGGCAAAGCCTCCATGAACAATGCCCTCTATTTCTTTGAAGATGTGGAGGGAACCTCTGAAGATGAATTGGAAGAGCCCTGGGATCTGACACCCCCATCGCTTGCGGAAGCACAGCCCTCTCCCAGGCATACAGATGGCACATTGGATCACGAGCCAGATCCTTTGCTCACAGGCAACAAGTCACTGAACATCCGTGTCTGTGGCAATGAGGATTTGCAAGTCATCTGCAAGGAAGACTCTGAAGAGCCCTTGGAAAAGGAGGAGTTTGTCCAGATCTGTGTTACTGACTTGATGCTTGCAATTTCCACAAAGAAGAGACCAAGGCTCTTAACACCCAACAGGAAAATGTATATAGAGATACCTCGTGGCAAAGAAATGGTCCAAGATGTTAAAATTAGCACTCCACTCCCACCAGAGCACTGCCATCTTCCAGAGGCCACTGATGCAATGGAAGCTGCTGGCATCTCCAAGGCAGAGGCCTTTCACAAAACATTTTCTCCCTCTCCACAGACCCAGGGCAGCAGCTGCAGCACCCCCAATACCTCTGCTTGGCCAGACCCTGTGCTCTCGACCGTGGCCGACAAAGACACCGACCACCCTCAGCCTGAGCTCGGAGGAGCATCAGGCAGCAACCCGAGGCAGAATGAAAAAGCAAATCGCAAGAGGAGCCTCGCTTCCCCTTCCTCCCCTCCCACACCATCGCAGCAGGCTCAAGAGGAAAGGTGTCTTGACCACCTCCCACCAAAGAAGCGCTATCGCTCCTGCTGCCAGTAGGGAGGCAAGGGGTTCCCTCTGCTACCCCAAGCTGCCACTGTCCTGCCACGTGCCAGCCCCTGAACATCTGCACCCCAGCCTGCCCTTCCCCCAGCACTGCTGCCCCACACACCTCCAGCAAAATCTCGTCTTTTTTTTTTTTTCCCATCCGCATATCTAGGTAGTCTCTTATGTTTTCCAAATAAAATGACAGGTGCTGTTCTTAAGTTGCACTCTGGTGTGTGTTCCTTTTCGGCTAGCCGATATGTGAAGACTGCAACTAAGCTCCTCTTGGGGGAAGGAGGAGGAGGGTTCGGGGGCGTTCTACCACACCTAGCAGAATGGTATTCCAGTAGAATAATTAAGCCATTCTTTACACTAGGCTCAAATGACTGGGAGGATTCAAGTGAGTAATACAGGACCATGAATGAGAAGAGAATGCTGTAAAAAGCGTTACACAGAATACTAGTTACTAGTGCAGTGGCTAGACATCATGGATGTTCATGCAATGCTAGTCCATCTCCAACTCTGACAAGTACAAAAATGCACTCTTTGTAGAAGGGGTAGAGTGGAATATTAGAATTGATTTCTAAATGTGAGGGTTGACTTAATGAGAATTAGATTAATTTTTAAAATTAAGGTAAGGATTTTTGAATAACAGCTTTGTTAGAGGAAAAGAACACTGGGCAATGACGCTGGGGTATGGGTAGGGTTTCTCAAGCTGATTGATATCAGAAGAGGATCCGTCGATTCCAGACCCAAAAAGGGCTCATAGAGCTGCCATGAGTCAAGGCACCGGAAATACCATCCAAACCGGAGCTCTAAAATGGCAAAAGGGACTAAATGGGTGACTTACGAATCACAAACGGCTGGGCTAAAGCAAGTGCTGACCCAATGGAGCACAGCGGCCTAGGTGCAGCAGGCGACAGCGTGCGTGCCTGCCTTGAAGAGCGGGAGCAGGAGGCAAGAGAGGGCTCCTCTGTTCCTCCGCTGCCAGCCCGCCAGCCAGCCAGCGGCACCTCGACGCAAGAGCTGCAGCCAGCACCCGCGCCTGCACCTCTCTGTGATGGGGATGAGGGGCAGCAGCCCAGCTGCAGCTCCACCAGAAGGGCTGAGGACTGCCTGGAGGTGCCAGCTCCACCAGAGCCCTGTGATCGGATGCCCACAATTCTTTCAGAAGCGCCGGGCTGTCCCAAGCCCACACGGGACACATTGCCTCAGAACACTGATCCATATCCAAGAGGCAATCCTCCCATGAATATTACCTTCTATTCCCTTGAAGATCTGGAAGAGATCTCTGAGGATGAATTAGAAGAGTCCTTGGATGTGACACCCCCATCTTTGTCAGAAGCGCCAGGCTCTCCAAAGCCCACACATGACCCATTTCCTCAGGAGAGGCATGCTGATCCGATAGGCAGTTCCCCCTTTAACATCGGCTTCTACTGCCTTAAGGATTTAGAAGAAATCTCTGAAGATGAATCAGAAGAGCTCTGGGATCTGACACCCCCATCCTTTCCAGAAGCATCGGGCTCTCCCAAGAACACACATCAAACATCACCTCATGAGCCAGGTCCCAGTGAGACAGGCAGTGCCACTGTCAACATGGCCTTCTATTGCATTGAAGATTTGGAGGAAATCTCTGATGAAGAATTAGAAGAGCCCTTGGATCTTACACCCCCACCTTTATCAGGAGGACAGGGCTCTCCCAAGCGCACAAATGGCACATCGCCTCATGAGAGAGGTCCCGATGCGACAGGTAATGCCTCCATGTAAATGGCCTTCTATTGCATAGAGGATTTAGAGGAAATCTCTGAAGATGAGTTAGAGGAGCCCTGGGATCTGACACCCCCATCTCATGCAGAAGCACAGCCCTCTCCCAGGCATACAGATGGCACACTGTCTCATGAGACAAACCCTTTTCCCACAAGGAATAAGCCACTGTACATCCCCGTCTGTCATAATGAGGATTTGGGAGACATCTCTGAGGAGGAATTGGAAGAGCCCTTGGAAAAGGAGGAGATTGCCCAAATCTGCAATACTGACTGGATAGATGCAGTCTCTAGTAGGAAGAGACCAAGGCCCTTAACCCCCGACAGGAAAATGTATATAGAGGTGCGTTGTGATAAAGAAATGCCCCAAGAGATGAAATATAGCACTCCACTCCCACCAAAGCACTGTCGTCTTCTTGAGGCCGCAGATGCAATGGAAGCATTTATAAGGCAGAGGCCTTTCACAAGACATTTTCTCCCTCTCCACACACCCAGGGCAGCGAATGCAGCACCCCCAAAACCTCTGCTCGGCCAGACCATGTGCTCTCGACCGTGGCCGACAAAGACACCGACCACCCTCAGCCTGAGCTCGGAGGAGCATCAGGCAGCAACCCGAGGCAGAATGAAAAAGCAAATCGCAAGAGGAGCCTCGCTTTCCCTTCCTCCCCTCCCACACCATCGCAGCAGGCTCAAGAGGAAAGGTGTCTTGACCACCTCCCACCAAAGAAGCGCTGTCGCTCCTGCTGCCAGTAGGCAGGCAAGGGGTTCCTTCTGCTACCCCAAGCTGCCACTGTCCTGCCACGTGCCAGCCCCTGAACATCTGCACCCCAGCCTGCCCTTCCCCCAGCACTGCTGCCCCACACACCTCCAGCAAAATCTCGTTTTCTTTTTTTTTCCCCTCCCTTTCTAGCTAATCTCTGATGTTTTCTAAATAAATTGACTGGTGCTGTTCTTAAATTGCACTCTGGTGTGTGTTTCTTATTGGCTCGCGGATACGTGAAAACTGCAACTAAGCTACTCTTGGGGGAAGGAGGAGGAGGGTACAGGGACATTCCACCACACCTAGAATTATAATATTCCAATAAAATAATTAAGCCATTCTTTACACTAGGCTCAAATGACTCTAAAGATTCAAGTGAATAAAACAAGACCATGAATGAGAAGAGAATGCTGTGAAAAGCATTACACAAAATACTAGTCACTAGGGGAGGGGTTAGATTTTATGGAACTTCAGACAACACTAGTCCATCTCCAACTCTGCCAAGTAAAAAAAGGAACTCTTCGTAATAGGGGTAGAATTGCAGCATTAGATTTGATTTCTAAATGTCAGGATTAAATTAATTAGATTTAAAATAATTTTTAAAACTAATGTTAGTATTTTTAAATAACAGCTTTGTTAGAGGAATAGAACACTGCGCAAAGATGCTTAGGTATGGGTAGGATTTCTCAAGCTGATGTCAGAAGAGGATCTGTCGATTCCAGACCCAAAAAGGGCTTATAGAGCTGCCATCATTCAAGGCAGCGGGAATACCATCCAAACCGGAGCACTAAAATGGTGAAAGGGACAAAACGGGAGGCCTCTCTGTTGTGCAGCCTGGGAGCTTTATTGCAGGGAGCCAAGCTTGCGTAGGTCGGGTCGCCACTTCCTCGTCCCCCTGCCATCCCACCCACTTCTCCGCTGAGAGCAGGAAAGCTGCCTCCAGCACAGCACGGAGATGCCAGCAAAAGAGGCACCATCGTGCCCTCCCCACACCTAGATCTCTCACTCCAGTAGGCAGCACAAGGACAGCGCGCTCTCGATCTGCTTTCCTTTGCTCTGCTCTGCTTTGGACAAGGCTTTGCAGACAGGTCCAGATTCCTGCCAGCAGGAGGGGCACACAAAGGGATTTTGGCTCGGAACCCAAGGCACAACTGGAGCCCTCCGTGTCTCTGATTTCTTGATTTCCCCAAAGATGAGGGAGGCTACACTGATTCCCTGCAACTATTTCCTCTTCACTTTTATTTGGTATCAAATGCCGCTGTGTTGGTCCCTCTAACCTGAACTCCCTGCAGAGACTAAGCACTGCATTCCTTTGGCTTTACAAGTGCTCCTAGAAACTGTGGCCACTTTGTTCCTCTCTTCTGAAAGGAAGGGAAGGGAGGCACCAGCAAAGACGGGACATTTCCAGATTTCCCCTGCAGCCCCTGGAGGAAACTGCACCATGGAGCACATGGCTGGAGACTTGCATTCAGTCTCCAGCTCAGCCTTTCCTGTACCAGAGAGGTTTGCCTATGCCATGGCATCAAAGAGAAGACAAAATCACTTCCCACTGCGGGCATGGACAGTGATGCAGCTTGCTCTCATGCAGAACCCTCTTAAAGTTGGACACATGCAATGAGAATGAAGTGATCTTTGGAACTACGAGCTCGCTTGTGCTTCCCCGCTTTCACAGCCATTCTCTCATGAGAGCGATGACACTGTGCGCAGATGCCTAAGACTCCTGTTTGGTGGTAGTTGTGGGTGATGGGAGCCAGTGCTGCTCCCTTTTCTTTCCCTTTCTGTGTGTGTGTGTCCTGTTTGGTTTGGCTTGGATTATCACAGTGTTAATAGACTGTAGCAATGCTGTTCCTGCCGTACGTCATGCTGCCTCCCAGTGACAAAAAGCATCCTCCCTTGAGATGCCCCTGAGACTAGTGAGAGTAGATTCCAGTCCTCTCTCTGCTTCTGCCCACTTCCTCCAAGCACTTGAAGAGGAGCTAGATGGTCTCCAAGGGTCTTTTCCCCAGCACTAACCCAGTGGAGGCAAACAAATCAGTCAGGGCTGCAAGAAGAAAACAAAAATATTAAGTTACACAGGTCCAATAAACTACCACCCTGAGTATTTCAGGAGGGCTTTGTTGCCCACTTCTTGCCATTCAAGAAGGCTGGAGGACCCTGTTGCCCGGTGAGCCAGTGTCCCAGCTCCCTTACCCAGAGGTCAACCAGCAGGACACACTGACACACTGGACACGTGGCATGACACCAAACTGGGGGGATGGATTTTATTAGGCTCTGAGCTGAAAGACTTGCATACGCCAAGACCCCGCTCAGCTTGGTCCTTTTGCTCCGCTGTCTCAAATGAGTGCCAGAAAAGAGCAAAGGGAAGATAGGTGGCCCTGCAAAGCTTGATTCATTTTAATCTTGCCACATCGGTAAGCACAGCCATGACACTGGTGAGTAAGTGATGGAGTAATGAGAGCAGCGGGAACATTTTTGGAGCATTTCTAGAAAGGCCTAAGAGTAATTTAAGATCATCCTCCGGCCTCTTGAGTCCCGTGTTAGGGAGAGCACAGTTAAAGAGCATGTGCTTTGTTATGCTACAATCCTCCTCTCTTTCCACTGGACACACTGAGGGGCGAGGGTGGCTTCAAAGAAGACGCTGTCCCTCTTTTCCTTCCAGCACGTTTCGTGCCTAGAGTTTTTTCTCTCCATCTGGAAGCTACTTAGGTTTCATATAGAATTGTGTTCAGTCAATGAAATATGGAAGCATGACAGCTAAAGGGTAAACTACCCCTAGACAAGTCCCTTAGACATTGTGAGGTGTAGCTTTCCGTCCTGCAGCAGGGAGGTGGACTGCCCTTTTGAAAGAAAACCCAGCAGAGAGCTGTTGTTGCAGAATGGACAGAGGTGCCTTTGGTGGCAAAGCACTTGCTATGGCTGGGAGCAACCTCCATCCCACTGGAGAGGCCGTTGCTGAGGGATGGCACGTGGCAAAGGCACCACACCGATGGCTCTGTGTTTGTGACATTGAAGGGTCTAAGGGCTGCTTGGCCCCCGCAGCTGGTTGCCAGCGGCTCTGGCGGAATGTTTGCTCTGGAACCTGCAGTCTCCCTGGACAACGTTAGAGGTTCGAGACTGTTTCCTCCCGAAGCTGGAGCATCGCTACGTTGTCCTGCCTTCTTTAAAGGATAGCTACTGCTTTTTCTTCCTATCACAAGTCAGGAAGACCCTTCCAAGGGACAAGCGGCTGGGCTAAAGCAAGGGTTGACCCAATGGAGCGCAGCGGCCTAGGTGCAGCAGGCGACAGCGTGCGTGCCTGCCTTGAAGAGCGGGAGCAGGAGGCAAGAGAGGGCTCCTCTGTTCCTCCGCTGCCAGCCCGCCAGCCAGCCAGCGGCACCTCGACGCAAGAGCTGCAGCCAGCACCCGCGCCTGCACCTCTCTGTGATGGGGATGAGGGGCAGCAGCCCAGCTGCAGCTCCACCAGAAGGGCTGAGGACTGCCTGGAGGTGCCAGCTCCACCAGAGCCCTGGGATCGGATGCCCACAATTCTTTCAGAAGCGCTCGGCTCTCCCAAGCCCACTCATGACACATTGTCTCCCGACACTCATCCCGATCTGAGAGGCAATCCACCCATGAACATTGCCTTCTATTCCCTTGAAGATTTGGAATATATCTCTGATGATGAATTAGAAGAGCCCTTGGATGTGACACCCCCATCTTTGTCAGAAGCGCCAGGCTCTCCCAAGCCCACAGGTGACACCTTGCCTCAAGATATGCATCCTGAACCGACAGGGAATGCCTACATAAAAATTGCCTTCTATTGCACTGAGGATCTGGAGGAAATCTCTGAAGATGAATTGGAACAGACCTGGGATCTGACAACCCTATCTCCTGCAGAAGCACAGCCTTCTCCCAGGCATACAGATAACACATCGCATCACGAGACAGATCCTTTGCCCACAGGCAACAAGTCACAAAATATCCCTGTCTGCGGGAATGAGGATTTGCAATTCATCTCGGAGGAAGTATCTGAAGAGCCCTTGGAAAACAAGGATTTTGTCCGAATCTGTATTACTGATTTGTTGCTTTCAATCTCCACTAAGAAGAGACCAAGGCTCTTACCCCCCAACAGGAAAATGTATATCGAGGTACGTCGTGGCCAAGAAATGGTCCAAGAGGTGAAAAGAAGCACTTCATTCCCACCAGAGCACTGCCATCTTCCAGAGGCCACTGATGCAATGGAAGCTGCTGGCATTTATAAGGCAGAGACCTCTCACAAAATATGTTCTCCCTCTCCACAGACCCAGGGCAACAGCTGCAGCACCCCCAATACCTCTGCTTGGCCAGACCCTGTGCTCTCGACCGTGGCCAACAAAGACACCGACCACCCTCAGACTGAGCTTGGGGGAGCATCAGGCAGCAACTCGAGGCAGAATGAAAAAGGGAATCGCAAAAGGAGCCTCGCTTCCCCTTCCTCCCCTGCCACACCATCGCAGCAGGCTCAAGAGGAAAGGTGTCTTGAACACCTCCCACCAAAGAAGCGCTATCGCTCCTGCTGCCAGTAGGGAGGCAAGGGGTTCCCTCTGCTACCCCAAACTGCCACTGTCCTGCCACGTGCCAGCCCCTGAACATCTGCACCCCAGCCTGCCCTTCCCCCAGCACTGCTGCCCCACATGCCTCCAGCAAAATCTCGTCTTCTTCTTCTTTTTTTTTTTTTTATCCATCCCTATTTCTAGGTAGTCTCTTATGTTTTCTTAATAAAATGACAGATGCTGTTCTTAAGTTACGCTCCGGTGTGTGTTCCTTATTGGTTAGCGGATACGTGAAAACTGCAACTCAGCTACTCTTGGGGGAAGGAGGAGGAGGGTACAGGGACGTTCCACCACACCTAGAAGAATGGTATTCCAGTAGAATAAATAAGCCATTCTTTACACTAGGCTCAAATGACTCTGAGAATTCGAGTGAATAAAACGAGAGCATGAATGAGAAGAGAATGCTGTGAACAGCTTTACACAAAATACTAGTTACAGTGGAGCGGCAAGATTTCATGGATGTTCATGCAACACTAATCCATCTCCAACTCTGCAAAGTACAAAAATATACTCTTCGTAGAAAGACTGGGATTGAAATATTAGAATAGATTTCTAACTGTCAGGATTAACTTGATTAGAATTAAAATCATTTTTAAAGTTAAGGTTAGAGTTTTTAAATAACAGCTTTGTTAGAGGAAAAGAACACTGGGCAATGATGCTTGGGTATGGGTAGGATTTCTCAAGCTGATGTCAGAAGAGGATTCGTCGATTCCAGACCCAAAAAGGGCTTATAGAGCTGCCATCATTCAAGGCAGCGGGAATACCATCCAAACCGGAGCTCTAAAATGGTGAAAGGGACTAAATGGGAGGCCTCTCTATTCTGCAGCCTCGGAGCTTTATTGCAGGGAGCCAAGCTTGCGTAGGTCGGGTCGCCACTTCCTCGTCCCCCTGCCATCCCACCCACTTCTCCGCTGAGAGCAGGAAAGCTGCCTCCAGCACAGCACGGAGATGCCAGCAAAAGAGGCACCATCGTGCCCTCCCCAAATCTAGATCTCTCACTCCAATAGGCAGCACAAGGACAGCGCGCTCTCCATCTGCTTTCCTTTGCTCTGCTCTGCTTTGGACAAGGCTTTGCAGACAGGCTTTGCTTTTCCTGCCAGCAGGAGGGCACACAAAGGGATTTTGGCCATGTAGCAAAGCTGCCACAGTCGGTGGCAGAGGTTTCTCCTCTTACCACGCTTTGCCAAAGTGGCTCTGCCAAAACATGAAACGCTTGAAGGCTCGGAACCCAAGGCACAACTGGAGCCCTCCGTGTCTCTGATTTCTTGATTTCCCCAAAGATGAGGGAGGCTACACTGATTCCCTGCAACTATTTCCTCTTCACTTTTATTTGGTATCAAATGCCGCTGTGTTGGTCCCTCTAACCTGAACTCCCTGCAGAGACTAAGCACTGCATTCCTTTGGCTTTACAAGTGCTCCTAGAAACTGTGGCCACTTTGTTCCTCTCTTCTGAAAGGAAGGGAAGGGAGGCAGCAGCAAAGACGGGACATTTCCAGATTTCCCCTGCAGCCCCTGGAGGAAACTGCACCATGGAGCACATGGCTGGAGACTTGCATTCAGTCTCCAGCTCAGCCTTTCCTGTACCAGAGAGGTTTGCCTATGCCATGGCATCAAAGAGAAGACAAAATCACTTCCCACTGCGGGCATGGACAGTGATGCAGCTTGCTCTCATGCAGAACCCTCTTAAAGTTGGACACATGCAATGAGAATGAAGTGATCTTTGGAACTACGAGCTCGCTTGTGCTTCCCCGCTTTCACAGCCATTCTCTCATCAGAGCGATGACACTGTGCGCAGAATGCCTAAGACTCCTGTTTGGTGGTAGTTGTGGGTGATGGGAGCCAGCGCTGCTCCCTTTTCTTTCCCTTTCTGTGTGTGTGTGTCCTGTTTGCTTTGGCTTGGATTATCACAGTGTTAATAGACAGTAGCAATGCTGTTCCTGCCGTACGTCATGCTGCCTCCCAGTGACAAAAAGCATCCTCCCTTGAGATGCCCCTGAGACTAGTGAGAGCAGATTCCAGTCCTCTCTCTGCTTCTGCCCACTTCATCCAAGCACTTGAAGAGGAGCTAGATGGTCTCCAAGGGTCTTTTCCCCAGCACTAACCCAGTGGAGGCAAACAAATCAGTCAGGGCTGCAAGAAGAAAACAAAAATATTAAGTTACACAGGTCCAATAAACTACCACCCTGAGTATTTCAGGAGGGCTTTGTTGCCCACTTCTTGCCATTCAAGAAGGCTGGAGGACCCTGTTGCCCGGTGAGCCAGTGTCCCAGCTCCCTTACCCAGAGGTCAACCAGCAGGACACACTGACACACTGGACACGTGGCATGACACCAAACTGGGGGGATGGATTTTATTAGGCTCTGAGCTGAAAGACTTGCATACGCCAAGACCCCGCTCAGCTTGGTCCTTTTGCTCCGCTGTCTCAAATGAGTGCCAGAAAAGAGCAAAGGGAAGATAGGTGGCCC
Organism: Tinamus guttatus; assembly: GCF_059628265.1. NCBI lineage: Eukaryota > Metazoa > Chordata > Aves > Tinamiformes > Tinamidae > Tinamus > Tinamus guttatus. The sequence continues at coordinate 300,483 of NW_028289119.1, read as the reverse complement.
TGCAAAGCTTGATTCATTTTAATCTTGCCACATCGGTAAGCACAGCCATGACACTGGTGAGTAAGTGATGGAGTAATGAGAGCAGCGGGAACATTTTTGGAGCATTTCTAGAAAGGCCTAAGAGTAATTTAAGATCATCCTCCGGCCTCTTGAGTCCCGTGTTAGGGAGAGCACAGCTAAAGAGCATGTGCTTTGTTATGCTACAATCCTCCTCTCTTTCCACTTGACACACTGAGGGGCGAGGGTGGCTTCAAAGAAGACGCTGTCCCTCTTTTCCTTCCAGCACGTTTCGTGCCTAGAGTTTTTTCTCTCCATCTGGAAGCTACTTAGGTTTCATATAGAATTGTGTTCAGTCAATGAAATATGGAAGCAGGACAACTAAAGGGTAAACCACCCCTAGACAAGTCCCTTAGACATTGTGAGGTGTAGCTTTCCGTCCTGCAGCAGGGAGGTGGAGTGCCCTTTTGAAAGAAAACCCAGCAG